>NC_079421.1:19946924-20043434 GCF_026213295.1 Gadus chalcogrammus | reverse complement strand
TCCTTTAAGGATGCTCACCTTGGCTGAGATGCTGACGCTGTTCTCCTGCATGTGCATGATGGCCTCCGACACCTTGACGGAGATGGACTCAGCAGCCAGCTCCATGTTGAACGGGCCCTCCAGCTTCTCAGACACCTGGTACAAGGCATCTGACAGGAGGACGATGGGGATCAACATACGAAGTCGACCCAAGGTCACTCATTGCTTGAACAGTGTAGGCCTTGAGGCCGACCCTACTCTCGTTGTTTAGTCTCAATTTGAAAATACTTCTCAATTAGGAGCAGCCTGGTAGGGGGTTAGGCCTCATGCTGTGGGATAGGTAGGTAGGTAGACGGAAGCCATGGGGATTTAACACAGAACCTTGCTGCTGGGAATCAAACAAGCAAACTTAGCCACTAGTTTATCGGGCCGCCAGAAGGAAAATATTAAACCCAGGTCGATAAAACCGTGGTAGAATTAGTTTTGAAACTACAAAAAAATATTTTAAAAAGTACCAATCGATTGGGAATTATTTAGGAGTGGACAGAGGGAACTAGATGAGAGTCTGAGAGAGAAAGAGAGAGATCTATAACAAAGTCGTAATCAGGCTCATCACAAGATATGAGGGAAAAGTGCAATGATTTCTGGACCATAACCAAATCACATCATCATGAAGTCAAGAATGTCATGTGACCTTTCGTGTCCTCACCGATTGGCAGCTACAGCGATGCAAAAATATAAAACCGACATAGCCATAGAACATCTATCCGATCCGACAAGAACGACTGCCGCTCTATCATAACTAACTAGCGTGCACGTCGCGTCCCCCCACTCTCTCCCTCGCACGTGCCCACCGACAAAGTTGTTCCACTCGGTGTCGAGGTCGGCCTGGTTGGCGAGGCAGCCCTTCATCACGTTGAGGCACAGCGAGTGGCAGGGCCGCAGCGTGGGCACGCCCCGGCACAGCGGGCAGTACCACTGGCGCATCAGGGCCCGGGCGCACTCCGAACCGGCGCTCAGCTAGAAAACACACAATGACCCACGTCAACAACAGGGTGGATGGCAAAGTGATGAAGGATAACTTGGGATCTCATTTTAAAGATACTGGTAGCAAAACGACCAAGCATATATTCAACGAGACAATAGTTGGACAGGATTCTTGTAGGGAAACTTTCCCCATCGTGGCCAATAAATGCAAGGGAAACAAAGGTGAGGGGGAGCGACCATTGTGGAGAGTATAGGACTGGCCATGGTGGAGGGTATAGGACTGGCCATGGTGGAGAGTATAGGACTGGCCATGGTGGAGAGTATAGGACTGGCCATGGTGGAGAGTATAGGACTGGCCATGGCGGAGAGTATAGGACTGGCCATGGTGTAGAGTATAGGACTGGCCATGGTGTAGAGTATAGGACTGGCCATGGTGGAGGGAATAGGACTGGCCATGGTGGAGAGTATAGGACTGGCCATGGTGGAGTGTATAGGGCTGGCCATGGTGGAGCGTATAGGACTGGCCATGGTGGAGGGTATAGGACTGGCCATGGTGGAGGGTATAGGACTGGCCATGGTGGAGAGTATAGGACTGGCCATGGTGGAGAGTATAGGACTGGCCATGGTGGAGCGTATAGGACTGGCCATGGTGGAGCGTATAGGGCTGGCCATGGTGGAGTGTATAGGGCTGGCCATGGTGGAGCGTATAGGACTGGCCATGGGGGAGAGTATAGGACTGGCCATGGTGGAGGGTATAGGACTGGCCATGGTGGAGTGTATAGGACTGGCCATGGTGGAGAGTTTAGGGTTGGCCATGGTGGAAGTCAGCCATGGCGTGAGAGACAAAGTTAAATAGCAATACATTATGGGTGAAGTGGACGTGACTGCAAGGCTGCAAGCAAGGCGACAAGACAGTTAAAATAATTGACACAACAAAGAAGTCAATTGGCATGGCCCCAGTGTCAGACTTCGTGGCTACAGTGGCAATGCAAATGCCAACTATCTCAACACCTTTCAATTAGAGAAAGGAAGGGAGACATCTCTAGGTCCAAGGAGAATACAAATTCCTTTTCAATTTATAAGTTATTATGCATACAAGGTTTATATAATTGGGTAACAGTTACGATACATTTTTCCACGACACAAAAGATGTGAGCACCAGCGGCGATGGTGGAGGACGGAGGGCAATCAGTCACCTTGGTGGCTTTGTTGACGATGTCGCGGCCAGTGGCCAGGCCTTGAGATAGGGCCCTGGCTGCGATGAAGGCTCTGGAGACCTGTGAATTCCACAGAGAACACCCGTGAACCAAGAAACTCAGAGCTGCACTGTGGTTTTTTCCCTGTTGCTGCAGGTTTTGTTCATGTTTCGCTTTTCCAGCCTTTTGCTTCACAGACCAAAATCAATACTCACTCAATTTCAAGAGTGGATGAAATTGGGTTTTCAAATCAAAGTTTGCTGCCTTAAAAACACAGCCACACAGAATAAAACCCGATCGGTTAGGTTTTGATTGAGAGTTCGGTACCATCTGTACTAGGTTTTGTTTTAAATAGGTTTACCGTGTTGTTGTACGACAAACACTTTAACTCATTTTAAGTTTCAGGGTACATACTTGAACGCGTAGCTTGCGGGGCATGTCGCCAAACGGCTGCAGCTGCTCTGCGTGTTTGGTGACACACTCCAGGTAGTCATCGTTGAACTGGTACTGGGGGTTGACCAGGGAGAACACCAGCTCCACCAGGCTGGACCAGAAGTCAGACAGGACCTCCGATAGGCTTACGCTGCCCCCTGTGGACAAAACCATACATTCAATACAAGATGAGATCCCAGACAGGATGAATTAAAATCGATATAGATGAATAGAAAATGCTATATTTTGTTAATATGATATATGCAATCCATATTTGTAGTTTCTCAGATTGGTTTGTTTATTGGTTTTAAGATTTTAAGCCATTACATATAATATTACTGTGATTGACAAGTGCTTTAATCAGTAGGCTGTTGGAGGTGATTTTTATTCTAATATCCGCAGCTACGGTTTCTACCATGCAAAAAACCGCAAGTGCCTCTCTATGACGATGAGATGGTAGACTAAGCTGTACGAACACAGATCGGGCCTGGGCTTGCCAAGTAGCTGCTGTCGAGCCAAAACAAAGCAACAGGGATGTGAAATAGACTGTCACTATGACATATGGCATCTATCAATTCTCCAGCATCTCTTTCTTAAATTCTGTCCCCAAAACATGCCAAAACCTTTACATCGAGTAGAGCACTGCATCAACCGATCTACACCATGATCTGTTTCCATGTAAAGAACAAAACAACTCAACCCACCGGAATAGTATTTGCGAAGTTCTGAAAACAGTTCCTGGAACACCCGGACGTTCTGGGTGAACAGTCTTCCATACGTCGTGGTAAACATCTGGTTCATGGACTTCTCCGACAGATCTATGATCTCCTTGAAGAACTCTTGAGAGACACATAGAAGCAGGCAGGGTTATAGATGTTGGCTCCAGATACAACCACCCACGCCCCTACACCTCTCAGTTACAAGACAGCTTCGTTCTGTGTAGGCGCTGCGTTCAGCCTGGTTTAAAAGCCCAGTGTGATGGTTACATAAGATCCAGTCTATCTGTAAATCCCACCCTAATATACTCGCATTTAAATATATTAGTCATCGTCTTTATTTAGGACACATGCAGTCTCCTACTTTCTCAGTCTACTTCAATGATTCATTGGTTTGGTTACATAAAGGAAAAGAGTTGGAACACCAAGACAAAAATGACAATATAAATCAGAGATATGGGAAGAATTATGCTGAATATCTGCAAAGAAACACAAGGTCTGAAGAACTAAAAGCAACTTCATGAGCAATTATCAATATTTTTAAGAAAGTTAGGGATCTTGCTCAATGACGCTAGGTAGACTTGATATTAGGATCAAACAGTAATTTTCCGCTGGGAGACAAAACACAACAAAAATAATCAGCCTCCATTTATGATCCAATTGTTCCATTAGCTTGTTCAGTGAGCCTCGTCTCACCGTCAAACTTGCGGTGTCTCTGGGTGAAGGTGGTGGAGAGAAACTGGCTGGTGTCTTCGATGGCTTTGAGGTAGTCTCTCTCGCTCTGCAGGGACAGAGTCTCCTCCATCTGACTCGAACAGCAGGTGTAGTCCTGGGGACACAACCGCAGGTGCTCACCTGGACCAATAGGAAATAAGCAACAATCAGCCCACAACCAATCAGACGGAATGGAGCGCACTGCTGTTAACCAATCGCAGTCATTAACCAAAGTTCTCCCATAAATCCCGTCTGGGATTGATGAAGTTCATCTTATATCTTACCTTAGAAATGTCCTCATGGTGAGGTTGTTGTTGATTGGTATTGTGTGGTTAATGATTTTGTTTTGTGATGCTGTAGGGTGATAAAATGCCTAAAATAAGATGTTCATCATCAGTACCCTATGTTACTTTTCTATGTTACGTTGGTTAAAAGAAGATAAATAAATAAATAATCACCTTTGACGAAAATTAGAATTTGCCGACATGAATAATGCATTTTCAATCTGTCTTCTTTGTCAACTCAGGTTGGGCCTTGATATGTCAAAAGTAATGATATGCAAACGTCAAGCAAGGGGGGGTACATGCAGACAGCAATTAAGATGAGGGGTGTTTTTTTTTCCAATATTCTTTAATGATTTAACGCTGTCTGACATTTTGTATTTAATAAACCTGGAACCAAAAAATCCTCCCTCTCCGATTCTCAACATACTGCTTTTGTTCTCTCTCTGTGTGTGTGTGTGTGTGTGCGTGTGTTTTTTGCTATTAGCGGTTTCTATCCCTCTATTTCCATTTCAGAACTACCTCTCCACATCCCTCGTTTCCCTGGCCATCTGCTCCCCAGGCCCACGGGACAGTGAGCCAAGACTCAGCATAGATAACAAGCATGCGCGGGCACACACACACACACACACACGTGCTATCAATCAATATTGTACACCCCCTAATTCCAAAGTAAAGCATCACTAGATTCCGCCGGGAACAGACTTCCATAAACACAATGCTCATTAATGCAACCCCCAAAACCTAAAGACACTGTCTGTGTCAGTCACACCTTTCAGACAATATTAGACTCCAAATCCGAAACGAAACATATTGCCATGTGGTTCTATTCAAATACAGTGTATTGTGTAAGTAGGTCTACTATGTTGAAATTAAAATGTGTAGGCTATATGAACCACCGTGAGACCACAAAAATGGTTCATCCCATACTGTTTAAAAAGAAAACGCGACTGCCGCTAACAAATGGCTATAGGACCTCACACAGTACAGCCTCCAAGACACCCCTAATTAGGGGCGAGGTTCTTTGTTGCACCGGTGTTCGCAATTTGTTCGCCCTATGTAACATGCCAATTGAGTGAAGTTGCATTCTGCACATTAGCCCTTTTTCAGCCAGGAGGAATCTACAAGCACAGATATCAGACAACAGTATGAATTAATGAAATCCAAAACGGTTACTTGTACAGTCTGTCATACCGGAGATTTGAGTCAGAGGAGCAGTATTGGTACTGTAGCCTTTCTCTGCATACACCTGCCGCGTGTCGCTGCAACTCTTCCCCGCTGACACGGGCCGCGAAGTCCACGACAGGGCAGCGAGCGTGGAGAGGACGAACAGCGGGACATTGAGAAAAGAGAGTCGGAAATCCATTTTCGAAGCGGAACAGAACGAGTGAAGTGCGTGTTCTGGATAAATGAACGGTCAACGTGACCAAAGAAGAAAAAAAACAGCCCCCGGGCGATTCAGTGCATAGGCCTACAATAAAAAAAATAAACTAAATAATCTCAAAGAGCGATTAGGCTATCTATCCCATGTGGCCCAAAACCGAGACGCTTATCTTTCTATTTGTCTGGATTTTAGGCTACATGAGCAGATCGGCAGTATGCCTTTACTGATGGAGTTACAATGCGTATAGATGTGGGTAGAGTATGAATGGGGCATTCCCGTCCCCCAGTCTCTCTCATCTCTCTCAGGCTGCCAGCCTATCAATCGCCGAACAATGGACCGTGCAGTAGGCTGGACCAGCCCGCCGAGCAGGGTGAGGTGCCTGCGGTGGAGGGGGCGGCGGCATGGGGGTCGTGGAGGCGAAACTACCTCAGGGTCCTAAATACGTTAATAGACGCGCACAGACATAAACTCGATTACCATAGCCAAGAGCACACCGACATACGTTTATTTATATTGGATTAATTAATGTGGTTGGTAAGTATAGAATCGTAATTGACTATAACCCAAAAAGCAATTCATCCATTCTGATATATGATTTACCATAGCCATAGGCCTAAACATATAACAAAGTAATAATAATACAAAAAAAAAAAAAAAAAGTATGCTCCTTCGATCCATGTATGCGATAGTGATTTTAGGTAGCCTAATAAACTTAGGTTTGGCTCCAAAGTAGAATTGAGTACAGAGGTGTCCCCAGAATATTTATAAATGATGTAACGTGAATGCACATCATATATTTTAGACTATCGCCCCCCCCCCCCCATCCCAACCAAAAAGGCCAAAGAAAACAAAAATCTCTCACACACTATCCGTCCAATGAGCTTCCAGGAACTTCGCGGTTTTAGTTGAGCTAAACTTTGCATGCCTGCACGATAAAACGTTTTGATTTGTACTCGTAATCGCGTTATAGTCTAACCCAACTACATCGAAATTGGTCGCAACCCATTTTAGATACGGAATACATGGTTCTCAGTCGTAGGTACTTTAAGGTCTTTTCGACGGTCCAACTATTGTAGCTGTTGTAGCTTTATTAAGCTCAAAGTGCTTTCACACTTTTATGCTAACCACTTAGCCAACCCTAGCCGCCACTTCTTACCCGTGTTTGTATGGTGTAACTTGTTCATGGTCACTGTGTTTAACCTATTTGAACATAGCTTATTCCTCTTATCCCCATCAAGAACATGGAGTCAATTCGGGAATCAGATGGTGACAGGTATGCCTTCATTTAGCTAGAGGCTAGGTCTTAAATGAATAACCTGCTACTGGCTCAGCAAATGCGCCTAGAAAAAGCTTGTTTTGTATTGATCATTAGCACAAAAAGAAAAAAAATCCACGCATTAATTAATTTCACCACATCATTTTCAACATGAAATTAATTTATTCTTCTTTGTAGTTTGGGCGAGATGGAAAGCAGCACTAGCGATCCTGACAGTGAGTTTGAGGCCCAGTTTGAATCTGGGCGGCAGAGAAAGCGGCCTGTTCCTGTCCCTGTGTCCGTGCCCAAACAGGTAAATTAAGATATTTCTTTATGCATTCATCAGTTTCTCAATGAGCCCAGCCACTAATTCACCAGAAAATGACTGCCATATAAAGCGGAGACAAGGTAACAACTTGTCTCTGCACCTTGCCATTTCTTATTTTTCTGACTGCTGCATACAATTTCCCACAAATCCCTTATCGAGTTGCCCGCTCATGTTTTCTCCCCTGAAGCCCCTCAAGAAATTGAGGCGCAGAGCCTCGGTGACACCCATATCAAGCACCAGTCCCTCCCAAGGGACACCAGAACAGGCCTCTCTTCCCGGGCCTGTGAGGATTTGGAAGAAGGCCCCGGCAATCCGTGCGGAGGACATCTATGCAGCCATCCGCTCCAGAAAGAGTGCCACAGTGGTGAGGGAATAGATTACATATTAAAAAAGAATACTATTTATATAAATGTGTGTGTGTGTGTGTGTGTGTGTGTGTGTGTGTGTGTGTGTTCTGGGGGGTTGGGGTGAGGTGGGGCGGACACTCAGGCAGACGGACACATGAGTAATGAGGGGGAAGTAAGGCTCTAAGACCCCACAATGAGAGCGATTATCATGCGCCGTCGGGAGCTGAGTGATGTGACCCTATTGATGCGCAGAGAGGAAGGAGCTCTTCCATTTGGTCATTTTGTTAATGACTGACAGCACAGCCATCCAACCTTTTGTTGTGCTCTTAAATATGCAACGTGCCGCATTATTAGTTTGAAGATATGACAGCTTTGATTTTATGTCAAAGTCTAGGTTTTCTGTTAGAGATATTTACTTAACCCCGCCTTGTAATACCACTTTGTACCACGGGGCGTTTGCTGTCACTTCAGCGTCGAGCCTGAGAAATAGCACTGCCCTGAGGTCATATTCTTTCCTCATCATATTACTATCGTACTTAGTTTGTTTGCTAGTTTACTGAGCACTTAAAATGTTTCACTCACATAGAATTATGTATTTGGTAGTATGCAATAACATTAGTTCTGTAGTTGTTCATCTTATTGTAGTATAGAGCTGTCACTTTCCTTCCTTAACTCAATATTTTCATCACAATTCTTTTTTTTTATCATTTTGAATCATACCCATAAAAACTATTGATTTATCAAGTGGAGATCGTTCAGATGTGGCCAAGAAAATTGTGCCGAACACAATTTGGAGAACAAATCAGTTGATAAAGTACAAATATTCTGGGCTGCGGTATATTGTGGATGTGTTCTGGCAATTCATATAACTGCCATTTGGTCAAGAGGATGACGGCCAGGTCTTGCAAAGCCTTCTGCATTATTTGAAGGGAAAATAGGGAGTTAATGGGACCCAACGGGTGAGACAGCTGCTAACTGATATATCCAATAACCACATCCCCCCCTGACCTGAACGCTGTTGTCTTATTGGCTGCCCTACTGCTGTTCGTCTACAGACTATTGTGGATGAGTGGATTGACAGCTACAAGCAGGACCGGGAGGCGGGGCTTCTCGTGTTCGTCAACTTCATCACTCAGTGCTGCGGCTGCAAAGGTCAGGGTTGAAGAGATGACAGGAGCACACCGGGGTCAGAGTTCAAAGGATTATCTCCATGATTTCAGTGAAGCAATCGATCAGTCCTTCACGACTGAGCTTCCTGCTACTAACAATGCAGTGCTAGGCTGTTTTGATCCTTCTATTGAAAGCACATTGTATCCTTCGCTAAGGACTGCGTGGTGAACTGGGTGCAGAGGGTACAATGTGCTCTTCTATTGGTCAAGGAATATCTATAATATCGCCAGCAATACCATGCTAGCCGTAGCTATACACTCATATATCTGTCGTTTGTGTAGGGGTGGTGACCAGAGAGATGTTTGACAAGATGCAGCATGCTGAAATCATCAACGTGCTGACCAAGGATTTTAGTGAGGTGGGAGTTATATTAGTAACATCTAAATACAAGGTGTTTTTAAATTTCATCGCATTATCTTCAAGCAACTCCAAGCGACTTCATGTATGCATGAAATACCAAATTAATACACTCATTACATTAAATATGGTTTGTGTGCCATGAAAAGCACAATGAATAAAATGTATTATTACTCTTATCGTTATAAAGCTGATGAAGGCTACATGAGTTACAGTTTGTAGCAACAAAGTACGATGCTGTAGCAAGCGCTGTGGGCCAGACCCCTAGAAGCAGATCTAGTCCTCACCCCTCACTCCCGTGTCTTCTTCCCGGGCCAGGAGTCGGTCCACTACCCTCTGAGCTCCCTGGGGCCCCAGTGGAAGCGCTTCCGGACTGGACTGTGTGAGCTGATGCAGGTGCTGGTGTTCTCCTGCCAGAACAGCCTCCTGTACGACGACTACCTCTTCAGCTCCCTGCTGGACCTGCTCACCGGCCTCTCGGACTCCCAGGTCCGCGCCTTCAGGCACACAAGCACCCTTCTGGGTGAGTCACCCCCCCCCCCCCCCCCCGCGGCCAGGGCGTCTCTGGTGGGCTCGGGCTCCGACGCTCACCCCACAAGCGTTGGGTTTGTTTGTAGTCGTCATCGAGCATGATGACTCATCCCCACCTTCTCATAGATGACCTGTATCTGGAGCACTCAGGAAGCTCCTCTTGTTTAAATGAATTAAATGAATTCTTATGACAAATATACTTATTGTAAGTCGCTTTGGATAAAAGCGTCTGCTAAATGCCCTAAATGTAAATGTAATTGGCAATCCCAATTCCGGTGTGCCCAGTTTTTCAGAATGTGTGGTTGGTTTGGTCCCATGGACACCAATTTGTCCCGGGATTAAAACGGAAAATATATTTTTTGCCTGACTGAGATTAGGGTTTTTTTCTGGGTTTTATGTGGTGTGTGGTCTCATGGGTTTTGTGTCACAGCCATGAAGATGATCAGCGCGGTGGTGCAGGTGGGGGTGTCGGTCGCCACTCAGCTGCAGACCGCACAGCGGCGCTACGATGCGGAGAGCAGCAAGTCGCCCCAGGACCAGGCCACCCAGAGGCTGGAGGAGCTCCAGGCAGCCATCAAGGAGGTCTCACACTCTGCTTCTCATCTCCCACACACTTTGGACCTCTTTCTCCCTCTCTTCCTCTGTCCGCTCCCGTCCTGTTTTCTCTCTTGTCATTCAGTCTCTTTCCCTTACTCACTTGCCCAATCCCGTTTCATATATTCAGACGCACACCCCGACTTTCGAGTGCCCCTCGGAACAGTTACAAGGGGCGCTGACTAAGCTCTTCCCCTCTGAAATGGGATAACCCTTCAAGACCCTGATTCGTCATACGTTTTTGTTGATGGCGGTTACGCAAGCAAACGCAACGAGTTTACTCATTACATCCGATTATTCCAAAGGCATGGTGGGAGGTTTTGAGTTGGCCATTGAAAAACCTCCATTTGGAGGGCCATGTAGCCCTTCCACTTGGCCCTACCCCTTTATCCAACAAGAATCTGGGCACCCTACCCCTATGCATGAAAGCGCAAAACAGAGGGGTAGGGTCAAGGGGTGAATTGGGTCTCACTATCCCTCCGTCGCTCACTTTCTCTCCCCCAAACCTCACTCTCTAAATTGCTCATCCTTCTCTCTTTTTCTCCCTATCTCTTAATGACTCACTTTGTCTCTCCCCCCTCTCTCTCACCCTCTCTTTCTCACTCACCCACGCTCACACTCTTCTTCTCTAACCCACTTTACATGGATGACACATGCACATACACACACACACACACACACACACACACACACACACACACACACACACACACACACACACACACAGACACAGACACACACACCTTTTTTCACCTTATTTTCAACGAAGGCATTAGAGGGCAGAGCTGAGAGTCTCCCATCTGTTTCCGCTGTCCACATTAAAGTGAGAAATGTGAGGGTTGTAGTGCATACTTAGCCATAAAATAATTCTCAATCCCCTGGGAGCTTTGACTTAAAGTGCAAATTAGATTGTATGAGTTTAATTCATATTTGTCCTCCATGGGATGGAATATTTGTTGTTGTTCAGCCTCCATTCACTGCTGTTTCTGCGACATGGCTGAGAAATATTGAATTCAAGGCGAAGGCTATTGCATTTCTTCTATTGACGTGTTAGTAGATAGAAAAGCAGACCTTTGTGTGTTATGTGAGGCCACTGAGGCGCACGGATGTGTGGGCATCTCAGCAAGTTATAGATAAAAATATACACCAGTTCGGTGGACACTTTCATCCAAAGTCTCTTGCAGTATTGTGAGAGTGCATGCAGCATGGGGTGCCCCCAGTGGGTGGTAGACATGGGGGTAGGTACCTTATAGACTTCACACATATACTAACAAACAGTTCACTGCTACTGTTTCCATTATTAACCACTGTCATTTGTTAGTTATTACAATTTTGTTGGGAGTGTTTATGAGTGTGTGTGTTTACCTATATTGTGCGTGAGTTCCCCTATACTGCTGCCCAATGTGCCACTCAAACAAACAGTGTCAAAAACGGTGTGACAGAACTTTTCTGTGTGCGGACATTTGTGTGTGTTTGTGTGCGGGCGTGCGTGTGCGTGTGTGTTACCACGTTTTGGGAACTAGCTGCTGGAACACAGAGAGGACGTGAGGTCGCTGATCAACGCGGCGATGCGGGGGGTGTTTGTGCATCGCTACCGCGACTGCGTGCCGGACATCCGGGCCGTGTGCATCCAGGAGCTGGGCCTGTGGCTGAGGACCGACCCAGAGAGCTTCCTCAAGGACGGCTACCTCAAGTACCTGGGCTGGACCCTGTTCGATAAGGTAACCAGAACCACGGGGACCAGAAGGCAAACTACGTTTCAGTTTCTCCCTGTTGTCATGCCCATTTTTATGTTTTTGTTTATTATTTGTATTGAAAGGTGCCATGTAAATGTATGAATTTATATTATTTATAAATATATATGTTAAAAAAAAAACATTTTAATTACTAAATCAAGCAATGCATGGTGGTCTGAATAAATGTCTTACCCTAGTTCTATGCATATATGCTTTCTGTTGTGATATTGTATATTTCCCTTGTGTCTCTCCTTAGAAGAAAGATGAGGAGCAGGGACAAAATGCTAGTAGAATACTAATAATGAGTAGAAAGCAGTCAAGGTGGAACGAGGTCTACAGTTTCAGGCCCTGGGTGTCTGTTTACCAGGGCTTGCAGAGGCGCTGCAGTCCCAGGGGAGGAACAGCCTGCTTCTCATATCCCACCACCAGCCTAGGATATGTGCAGAATTAGCATATTTCACTCTGCCCACTTAATGGTGTGTGTGTGTGTGTGTGTGTGTGTGTGTGTGTGTGTGTGTGTGTGTGTGTGTGTGTGTGTGTGTGTGTGTGTGTGTGTGTGTGTGTGTGTGTGTGTGTGTGTGTGTGTGTGTGTGTGGGGTTGGTTCTCCCCTCCCTCCAGCAAAGTGTGGTGCGTCTGCAGTGTGTGCGTGCCCTGCAGGCCCTGTATCAGGAGAGAGACTTCCTGGGACGCCTTGAGTTCTTCACAAACAGATTCAAAGTGAGCCCTCCCTCCGGACTGGACTTCTACACCTCCCCTTTCATCCTCTCATCCCCCTCCCTTCTCCCCTCTCTGCTTTTCACTTTCTTTTTTTTAGCCATTGTTGTTGCCCTCCTTTCCCCATGTCTCCTCCTCCACCTCTCTATTTTTCTCTTATATTTTATTTCATATTCTTCATATTTGAAGGCTTAATAATGCTCCGTCTCTCTCTGTCTCTGTCTCTCTCTGTCCCTCCTCTATTGATTGTCTGTCTGCCTGTCTCTCCTTCTGCTGAATAACTCACTCAAACCTCCTCTCTGCTCAGTGCTGCAGTTGCTAGATAATAATAGTAATAATAATACATTTTATTTATAACGCACTTTATATCAATTCAATGATCTCAAAGTGCTACAATGCACATTAAAAGAAAATATATAAATTAAATAAATAAATAGCAGTTTAGCCAAAGGCTTTTCTAAAAAGATGGGTTTTTAGGCCTTTTTTAAAAGAATCCACAGTCTGTGGGGCCCTTAGATGTCTAGTTATTGTGTGTGTGTGTGTGTGTGTGTGTGTGTGTGCGCGCGCGCGTGCGTGTTTAGGAAAGGATGCTGACCATGGTGTTTGACAAGGAGCCAGACGTAGCCGCGGAAGCGGTTAACTTGCTGTTGTTGATCCAGCAGTGAGTGTGTCTGCATACATCCCGTTCCCTTTTTATGTGCATGTGTGTTCTCAATCCCCTGTCTCTGTTTCATGAATCAAGAATACATTGTAGCTTTAGCCTTTCATGATACTCTAAATGTTGTTAAAACAAACTCAGTCTTCAGTGTGCTGCCAGATAGGATATTGAGGATAAAGTTATTATATATATATAAAAAAACACACTTTTGTGACTTTGGTTAACACAATTAACTAAACCGAAGGTCGGCCCACGACTCAGGGCTTGTGTGTGTTACAACAGATCCATGTGGCTCTCACACTGACATATACGGGTGACTCGCCTGTCTTTAACTTCCCAATCAAAGCAAGCCTTTGATTAAAGTAGCCTTGCTTAGTAAGTGTGTGCATGTGTGTGTGTCTGCGTATGTGTGGATGTATTTGTCTCGTGTATGTACGTGCATGTGTGTGTGTGTGTGTGTTAGGTTTTCAGAAGAAGGCTTGCAGGAGGAGGAATGTGCGCATGTGTACACTCTGGTGTTTGCTGCACACCGAGGCCTAGCTGCCGCTGCTGGATGTTTCCTTTACCACAAGTAATCCTCCATCCTCGGGCCTCTCCATAACCATACCATGATCCCCAATGAATGGCCTGGCTCGTAAATTGAGCTGTGCCTGTGCTGCGCTGGTCGCAAATCTAAGTATCAATTTCCTATGGCGAAAACCTCAATAAAAAGGTGATGTCTTCTTATTTACCTTTCTTTTTATAGGTTTGTTTAGATATGTTTAGCATCCACGACCAAACACATTTCATCTGCAATTAGCCTTTCATGCTGGTATTGGTCATAATTCATGATGTCTGTGAATTGTGTGTGTGTGCGTCAGGCTGAAGACTCTGGTGGTCCGTGAAGAGCAGGCCAAAGCGATGAGTCCTAGGGAAGCCTTCTTCAACGTTCTCATCACCTTCTTCCTGCAGAGCGAGGTTATTCTTCAAATTATTCTTCATCGAAATACCATATCGTAAAGATAAATATACATTATAGAGAACCTGTTGTTGTACCATGGGTTTTTTGTGTATTTTAATTGTTTTCTTTGTATTTGCTTTTGTATTCTTTGTACCTTATTGGACACAAGACTTTCCAATTAACGATGAAATAAGGTCACGTTCGAATCTTAATATTTGCTTAGGTTCAATTCATCTTTCAACCCTATTACCTTTTTGGCTTAATATGCTCAATGCATATGTTGGGTTGATGCATAATGGGGGACATATTGCTGTTGGACCTCAACAGGAGCACTGAATTCATGTCCTTCTGTCCTTCCCTAGTGCCATGACCACGGCGCCTACCTGGTGGACAGTCTGTGGACCGTGGCCGGCTTGGAGCTCCGGGACTGGGAGACGATGACGTCTCTTCTGCTTCAGGATTGTGAGCATGGACAGGGTAAACCACGCAGCTCTCCTTATCTGTACACCTGTAGTGGACCCAGCGTGGGAGCGGAGACTGGCCTTGGTTTGCTCGCATGTAAAATGTTCAACCTCCAGCCTCTATGTCCGTGCAAGGAACCATTGATGACGTATATTTGAGGTATCCATGCTTGGAGATCTCTAGTTCACTTCATCCAACAACAGACTATATTCCCCATCTCATCTTATTCTTATTTTCATTTTGACATTGTGTTTGTTATTGTGCCGTGTCACTCCGCCCTGGATTATTATCTTTTGTTCCCTCTCTCTGCCTCTCCTTCACTGTGGCTTGCCCTCCCGCTCTCCCGCCGTAATTGAAGGCCTGTCGAACCAGGAGGAAGGCGCCCTTCTGGAGCTCCTGCTGTGTACCGTCAGAAGGGCAGCCCAGGCCGTCCCCCCTGTGGGGAGGGTGCAGGGCAAGAGGGTGAGGGCCGAGATGCAAAGAAACAAATAAACACACGTGTAAACTCACTCTTTCACTCACTAACTCACTCACCCGCACGCAGACTCTCACCCATACACAGACCACATACACCATTGCCTACAATCCTTCTTCTGGTTTATGTTTTCGAGCTCCCAGATAAATTTAACTTTATATATACCGGTGTGTGTATATATAATTTTGAATACTTCTGCAATCATTAGGCAAGCATCTGACATATTTATTTTGAGACTGAATACTGGCAAATGGAATTTGGCTCCTACATAATCACAAATCCCTGGTCGGTTGGACTGCTCTGGACACATGCATATTTTGTTTTGTGAAATCACTCACCAAACTAAAAAAAGGTGTGTGTGTGTGTGTGTGTGTGTGTGTGTGTGTGTGTGTGTGTGTGTGTGTGTGTGTGTGTGTGTGTGTGTGTGTGTGTGTGTGTGTGTGTGTGTGTGTGTGTGTGTGTGTGTGTGTGTGTGTGTGTGTGTGTGTGCGCGCGCATCAGATGCTGAGTATGAAAGACAAGAAGATCCAGATTCAGGACAAGAGACGACTCTCCTCTCACTTCATGCCTCTGATGCCTCAGCTGCTGGCCAAGGTATCAACCCCCTACCCTATCGTTGTGTTACTAAGGTATCAACCCCCTACCCTATCGTTGTGTTGCCACGGTATCAACCCCCTACCCTATCGTTGTGTTACTAAGGTATCAACCCCCTACCCTATCGTTGTGTTGCCACGGTATCAACCACCTACCCTATCGTTGTGTTACTAAGGTATCAACCCCCTACCCTATCGTTGTGTTACTAAGGTATCAACCACCTACCCTATCGTTGTGTTACTAAGGTATCAACCACCTACCCTATCGTTGTGTTACTAAGGTATCAACCCCCTACCCTATCGTTGTGTTACTAAGGTATCAACCACCTACCCTATCGTTGTGTTACTAAGGTATCAACCACCTACCCTATCGTTGTGTTGCTAAGGTATCAACCACCTACCCTATCGTTGTGTTGCTAAGGTATCAACCCCCTACCCTATCGTTGTGTTGCTAAGGTATCAACCCCCTACCCTATCGTTGTGTTGCCACGGTATCAACCCCCTACCCTATCGTTGTGTTACTAAGGTATCAACCACCTACCCTATCGTTGTGTTACTAAGGTATCAACCACCTACCCTATCGTTGTGTTACTAAGGTATCAACCACCTACCCTATCGTTGTGTTGCCACGGTATCAACCCCCTACCCTATCGTTGTGTTACTAAGGTATCAACCACCTACCCTATCGTTGTGTTACTAAGGTATCAACCACCTACCCTATCGTTGTGTTGCCACGGTATCAACCCCCTACCCTATCGTTGTGTTGCCACGGTATCAACCCCCTACCCTATCGTTGTGTTGCCACGGTATCAACCACCTACCCTATCGTTGTGTTGCCACGGTATCAACCCCCTACCCTATCGTTGTGTTGCCACGGTATCAACCACCTACCCTATCGTTGTGTTGCCACGGTATCAACCCCCTACCCTATCGTTGTGTTGCCACGGTATCAACCCCCTACCCTATCGTTGTGTTGCCACGGTATCAACCCCCTACCCTATCGTTGTGTTACTAAGGTATCAACCACCTACCCTATCGTTGTGTTACTAAGGTATCAACCACCTACCCTATCGTTGTGTTACCACGGTATCAACCACCTACCCTATCGTTGTGTTACTAAGGTATCAACCACCTACCCTATCGTTGTGTTACTAAGGTATCAACCACCTACCCTATCGTTGTGTTACTAAGGTATCAACCACCTACCCTATCGTTGTGTGGCTAAGGTTTCAACCACCTACCCTATCGTTGTGTTGCTAAGGTATCAACCACCTACCCTATCGTTGTGTGGCTAAGGTTTCAACCACCTACCCTATCGTTGTGTTGCTAAGGTATCAACCACCTACCCTATCGTTGTGTTGCTAAGGTATAAACACTGTTCCCCCCTGCCTTGCTGAACCTGCTTTTCTGGTTGGCTGTCACCAATCTGAGACCTGTCAATCAAATAGGCATTTCCTGAATGCCTTTATATACTTTAAATGCAACAAAACGTTCAAATTCCGTCTAGGTATTTTTGAGAGCAAGAAACGGCACCCTGATTGAATGTTGATAAAAACTATGGCTATGTATTATATATTTTCGTAGTTTCCCCGTTGACTTTTCCTCATTGACTTGCATGGAAGTTCTCTGCAGCTGCTCAATTGACCGCTAGAAAGTTCTACAAAGTAGAAGGCAGGTTTATTCTCTTCTGTCTCAGTCTCTGTTTTCGGAGCTTCATGGCTGCTGTGGGGTTAGAAGGCTCTAATCCGCTTTTGTTTGCTCCTGCGGCGGTTCCAGTACTCTGCGGATGTGGACCACGTGAGCCTCCTTCTGCAGATTCCCCTCTACTTTGACCTGGAGACGTACAGCAGTGCAAAGAAGCTGGAGAAGGTGACTTTCCAGCCTTTGTGGATAGAGATGTTGTTCTGCTTAGGGCTGCACCTAGTCCATTAATCTAACGATTATCTTTTCAGATTACATTTTTTTTCTATAAAATACTAGCAAATGCCCCTCGCAAGATATAAAAGTATTATGTCATGTCTTGAATATGCTTTCTTTCTTGTATTCAGAGTGAAGTATTCATTATATAATTTTCAGTAGTAGTAAGCAGAACATTTTGGTATTTGTAGTACATAAATGTCTTCTATGATCAATTTGATGATCAAAATCCGATGAAATTTTCTGAATTGAATTTTTATCATTATTATTTAATCCTTAGCCTAATTTATACTTTGAGTATCCATTGTTCTGTTTGCACGCCAAAGTTTTGATGTCACCTTCAGATCCCACAAATTCTGCCGCTGTGCCTAACATACACTTCCTATCATTCATGGTAGACTCACTGTTCGTTTTCCGACACATCATCTACACATTATACGGATCACCAAATGTCACTGAATAAGTCATCTTTGGTGGACTGCACGCAGATTCATGTGAGGCCGGACATTCTGTGCAAACACTGGCATTGACAGTTATTCAGTTATTCAGGTCGTGCCCAGAATAATTATTCAGGCTTCACACCACTTTCACAGGAAAAAAAATGTCTCTTATTAAAGCATTTGTGTGTGTCTACTGTGTATGTAGCAATGTTTTTTTTAAATGCCACGTTTATTTTCTTCTGTTCAATTAGTGGTGATGGTATTTCTGCATTCGACCCAATGGTAATTTGTTGTTCTGCAATGTTAATATGCTCATTTGTAGTCCTACCTACGCATGTACAGGCCCCATTTCATGATCATTCTGCCCGTCTTTTGTGATCTCCAACCTATCTGCCTGCTTACTGCCTGTTTGTCTGTTAATCTGTACGCCTGCCTCTGCCTGTCCATCCGGCTGTCTGCCTGTGGGTATGACCGTCCCTCCATGGGCCTGTCTGCCTGGCTATTCATCTATCTGCCTGCCTCTCTGTCTCCCTGTGTCCGTGTGTCTGTCTCCCTCTGCCCGTCTGTCTCCCTGTGTCTGTGTGTCTGTCTCCCTGTGTCTGTCTCCCTCTGCCTGCCTCTCTGTCTCCCTGTGTCTGTGTGTCTGTCTCCCTCTGCCTGTCTGTCTCCCTGTGTCTGTGTGTCTGTCTCCCTCTGCCTGTCTGTCTCCCTGTGTCTGTGTGTCTGTCTCCCTCTGCCCGTCTGTCTCCCTGTGTCTGTGTGTCTGTCTCCCTCTGCCTGCCTCTCTGTCTCCCTGTGTCTGTGTGTCTGTCTCCCTCTGCCTGTCTGTCTCCCTGTGTCTGTGTGTCTGTCTCCCTCTGCCTGTCGGTCTCCCTGTGTCTGTGTGTCTGTCTCCCTCTGCCTGCCTCTCTGTCTCCCTGTGTCTGTGTGTCTGTCTCCCTCTGCCTCTCTGTCTCCCTGTGTCTGTGTGTCTGTCTCCCTCTGCCTGTCTGTCTCCCTGTGTCTGTGTGTCTGTCTCCCTCTGCCCGTCTGTCTCCCTGTGTCCGTGTGTCTGTCTCCCTCTGCCCGTCTGTCTCCCTGTGTCTGTGTGTCTGTCTCCCTCTGCCTGTCTGTCTCCCTGTGTCTGCCTCTGTTCGTCTGCCTGCCCGCCTTTCGGTCTGTCTACCAGTACCTGGACCTCCTGCTGATCCAGCTGTGCTCCGTCGTGGAGAAGCACACCGACAGCAGCGTGCTGGAGGCGTGTGCGTGTCTGGCCAGCGCCCTCTGCTCGGACGCATACACCTTCTCCGCCCGCGCCGACCGGGCTTTCAGCCAGCTGCTGGACCTGTTGGCCGAGTGCTTCAACAGCTACTTTGATGAGGTTCTGCAGGTGGGGCTCATGACGGACAGCGCTGTACTGTGCGTTGTACTACATGGATCTCATTGACGCGGACATGCTCAGCTGGGACCACCCGCAATTGTCACCCTGCCTAGGCACCAAAAGATAACTGTTTTGGTAGAATATAGGGCTGTGAGCACTGAGTTTTGGATTATCCATGTCCACCTTGTCCTAATAGCCTGCATTGAGCAACCACTAGAAAGTAATTTTCCAATAAAAAAAATTTCAGCATTTGGTGACTATAAATTATCTTAATTATGACGTTCCCTCAATCGACTTATCGTTTCTTTTCAAGAAAAAAGTTATATAAAAAAAACGCTTCTGATTTTTTTATTTTGCAGATGAGGCTTGGTATTTAAGATTCTTTTGACTATCCATCACCTGGGTGAACTTGATTTGATAGTGAACGCATAAAGAGTGTTGAGTGTGTTCCCAGGGGACAGCTGATGAAGAAGACGTGTACAGCGCATCCATGGCATTGAAGAGGATCGCAGCCTTCAGCAGGTAGGGAAGCAGACAGGGGCTGTATGGGGTGTGGACCATAGTTTTGGGGAAATTCGAACAGCGGTCAGTGTATTTCTCAATCAGAAGTTTTTTTGTGCTTACATGCATGTCGATTGGGTGTGTGTACACTTGTGGCCTTCCTAGTGCCCGGGACTTAAAGAGCTGTGAGCTGTTTGAACCCTGCATGCAGCTGCTGAAGAGTGGGGTAGAATCCCCGATCTTTGAGAAGGAGGTATGCCACGCACACAATCGTGCACACACAGTTCATTGAAGGACTTGGTGTTTTGCTTCACAAGTGAAGGTTATCAGTGTGTGTAAACTAGCGTGTGTGAAGCTGACAGCACTCCTGGTTGTGTTTTCAGCTCATGGTTCCTGCTCTGAAGTACGTTTCGTTCCAGCTGATGTGGGACAAAGTCAGGGTGTTGAGCTCCACACCCACTGAGGTCATCCTCTCATTATGAAACACAAAGATGTCTTCAAACCTGTCTCCAAGTTGGTTTAGTGAAATATATGTGTGATTCATTGGCTGTGAGCAGATGGTTGGCCAATTTCCTTCTGTGTTTTAGTTTAGTAAATTGTCACTCTTTTGACGCTCCTGTCACTCAATGAAACAAATGCATAAGGCAAGGCAACTTTATTTTCATACATGAGGCAGACTCAAAGTGCTATTTTGTTGTTCAGTGGCCGAAATACACAACGCTTAAAACGCTAGCCAGCATTATTATGCGTCTTGCCTTAGATAAGTGCTAGACTGGTCTGCTTAACTTGTATCCCAGGGGGCCGGTGTGGTAGACTTAGCTTTGTCATTGTGTGTGTGTGTGTGTGTGTGTGTGTGTGTGTGTGTGTGTGTGTGTGTGTGTGTGTGTGTGTGTGTGTGTGTGATATTAACTCCTATGGGGCCAGTCTGGTGCTGGCTGCCTCACGCATGTCTCCTCCCGCCTCCCTCCCTCAATATCCCACCAGCTGTGTGGACAGTTGGCAATTATCACCGCAATCTGCTGGAGTGCATCCAAGCCCCCCACAGCATTGCTCACGCCCTCGCTATTCTTTCATTCACTCCCCCGGTTCTTTAACGCTCTCTCTCTCTTTCTAGTTATGTCATGCTCTCTCTCTCTCTCTCGCTCTCGCTCTCTCTCTCTCTCTGTCTCTCTCTCTGTCTCTCTCTCTCTCTCTCTCTCTCTCTCTCTCTCTCTCTCTCTCTCTCTCTCTCTCTCTCTCTCTCTCTCTCTCTCTCTCTCTCTCTCTCTCTCTCTCTCTCTCTCTCTCTCTCTCTCTCTCTCTCTCTCTCTCTCTCTCTCTCTCTCTCTCTATCCATCTTTATAGTCATACATCCTCTTGTCTTCATCTCTCTCCCTCTCCCTAGTTACCTCCTCAAATCCCCCCCCCAGTTCTCTCACCCTCTAAGTCTGTCTTTCACAGTTCTGCTTCTGTGCTCCGTATCATCTCTGCCGTCTCTAATTAGTGTTATCTTCAACGTAATTACACACCGGCTGTTGTGCTCATAAGCTAATGGGATGGTTTCCATATCTTTAATCTAAAGGGGGTACTCTTCCAAAACAACTTGCATTTCATCCAGATAAACGCTAAAGGGGATGCCTACGGGTAGACTGGGATTCAGGGCTTGAACCTTTTGGCCGGGAGTCTCCAAACTTTTTCTTTCCATGCGGGAAACAGAAAATGTGTTGCAGTATAATATGAAAGGAAAAGTTGTTTTCGAGTGGGTGGACCTAGGCCCACCCATTTATTGATTACAAAAGGCCAACGAAGATGGCTGCCTCCTCAAGCGTCCTCCTCCGTCCCCTCCCTGGCAGGCGGAGGTGCTGCGCCTGAAGCAGGCAGTGCGGTCCTTCTGCAGCGTGAGTCAGAGATGTCTGTCGTCGGGCCAGGCTGAGATCAGAGACCAGGTAGGAGTCAGGGAGCTGGTCTGGCACCTGCGTCGTCTTCCCCCATATACCACACGTCACAAATCCCAACCGCCACCCCCATCTTACTCTTACCCCCACCTCTACCTTAACTTTAAATCAAACGGTCTATTCTGACTATAACGACACAAGACGACAATGTTCGACAAATCCTACTGAGTTTAAAAAAAAAAAGTAGAGCTGAACCAACGAAGAGATGCCTCATAGTGTCACGTGAATCTGAATCTTGCAGTTGAACATGCTTACCGTTCAATTCTGAATAATTACCAATAGAATAAAAACAAACTGGTTACGTTATTATTCACAGCACATACCTTAAACTAATATCGCTTACAAAAGTAAATATTGTCTTTGCAAACAATGGCCGTTTTTTTTCATTTCATGCTATTGGATTCATTGCCCCCCACAAACGTTTAACTCTATTTATAGGATGGTGGATTATACAGCAGTGGTTTGACAGGACTAAGGCTGTGGTGAATGATTAAATGCTTGTGCTTAATAAATGCTTGGGCTTGTACACCAACCAAACAAAGAAAGTTCAAGCTTGTTCTGTATTTCCCACACATTGATAGCATCCCACCGTTTCGTCAGAGAGCACTCTGTAACGTCGGAAGGTGTGTGTCATTGAGCTCTCCACGTGAACACTGCCTCTGCGCTGCCTGCTGTCCCCCAGGCCTTCGATCTGCTGTGTGACCTGCTGCTGGTGTACAGCGCCCGCTCTGTGCGCTCCCAGCCCGCCCTCCAAGCGCTGGCCCTGCCGCCCGCCGCCCCCCTGCGCTCCGAGATGGCTGCCTACCTCATCGACTTCATCTTCACGGACGATCCTCAGGACGTCCCCCCTGACGGTAGACCACCCACAGAACCACCGCTGCTCCCAAAGCTCCATGCCTCGGCTTCAGTCTGGGAAATAAGTACTATGTACTATTAAAACATTTCCAAATGGTCCCATAAATTTTCCGTAATAAAGATGAAAGTCTTTCTTTATTTTAGTTCTAGATGGCTCTATATTGAATTCAGGGAGGTGTTCGTTTTATAGCAGCAATCCAGCACAGTATTTTAACAAAATCAGTCATGTCTGTTACACGGTATTCAAGCTTTCTCTTGGGGCTCAATTTATTTCCACACTAACAGTGTTGTTGCCGCCAACCATTTCTCTTAAAGTGGTGTCTTAGGTACCAAACAGCAGGACTTCAGTTCCTTAAGCAATAACATCGCGTGGCGGTTTGAAGCGTGCAGCTTTAAGGCACGAGCGTCAGTGAGTCTCTACTGATGGTCCTCCATCTCCTCCATGTCTGGTGCAGCGGATGAGGAGCAAGAGAAGAAGATGATGGCCGCCCTCCAAAACAAGCGCAACCTGCTGGCGGGATACTGCAAACTGGTGATCTATGGCGTGCTGGACCTCAGCGCCGCCACGGATGTCTTCAAAAACTACTTCAAGGTGAAGGCTGGGCGGTGTTGTGGAGGCATGGGCTATGGGATAAGTTGCAGAATATTTGAACTAGGGCTGTCAAGCGATTAAAATATTTAATCGCATTATTGTCATAGTTGAGTCATGATTAATCGCGATTAATCGCAAATATTTTTCTATGCTAAATATCCCTTGATTTCTTTGTCCCATTAATTGTTCTAATTGTAATGCTCTTATCCACATTGGTATATACTGATCAAAACAGGAAGATACAAAAAAAGCCTATAGTGCAATTCAACGATGAACATACAAACATACTGCCTTGAACATAGCAGTCAGGCAACTGCTTCTTTGTTTTGAGCCAAAAAAAAAAATAATTATATGAATTTGCGTTAATCGCGCGATAAAAAAATGAACGCCGTTAAAATTGGATTGTGTTAACGCCGTTAATAACGCGTTTAACTGACAGCCCTAATTTGAACTCATTTTTATTACTGATGTCATAACCATAAAAGCTCTAACCCCTACCTGCCTGGCATGTATCTGGAGCCACTGTAATTGTCTGGTATTCAATAGTTATTCATGGGTCGGCTTGCTTCCTACAGTTTTACAGGGACTTTGGAGACATCATTAAAGAGACTCTGAGAAGGAGCCGTCAGATCAGCACCGTGCAGAGTGCAAAGACCGTCTGCCTGTGTCTGCAACAGGTGTGTGTGTGTGTAGGTGTGTGTGTGTGTGTGTGTGTGAGCAGCCTTGGTTTATGAAGAGGCGTTTCAATATATTGGAGTAAACAACAGTGATGTCCAAGGCGATCGTTTTGTTCCCTTATGTAAGAGAATGTCTTTCTCTTACATAAGGCAACATGGGTCCTTCCCTATGAAGTTAATAAGGAGAAAATCACATTGAGCTGGTAGAGGTTCTGTCTCTGTGCAATGACCAACACCTTCTCAGACTTGTACAATGCAGGGCATTGAGGAAAGCAATAAGGACTATACTAGGATAACATAATAAAGAAGGCGTTCTGAAGGGCTAGTCAAGCCATACCCCGGACATTGAGCAAGCAGAACTTATTTACACAATGGGTTTGCCAATAATTCCTTCAATATGCTGTCCTCTACATGAGGTATGTGTGGGAGTGTGAATGTGACTGTGTGTTTTAATGTCACTGTGTCTATATAACTGTTGAACTATGTATGCTTGTGTGTGTGTGTGTGTGTGTGTGTGTATGCGACTTTTGATGTGTGTGTGCGTGCATCAATGTGACTGTGTGTTTATGTGAATGTTAATGTAACTGTATGCGTGTGTGTGTGTGTGTGTGTGTGTGTTAATGTGTGTTTAGTTGTTCTCGGAGGTGGTGTCCACAGGCAGCAGTAAGGAGGAGCTGGGGAGGATCAGAGACCTGGCCAAGAAGCTATCTCTGAGCTTTGGCATTGACCTGCTCAGGATCCGCAAGGCTTTGGTCTGCCTGCACACGTGAGCATCACCTGCCCACACACTCCTCCGTCGGCTCTAATAACCACCTCCATCACCTTCCCTATAAAGGATGTGTTTTGTACTAAGATCATCAGTTGATCCTTTATCAATGAGCCAATTATATTGCAATAGTCATCATAACACATCGATTGTCTGTGCTTCCTAGAACTGTGATGTATTTATAAAATAATAAACTTGAGGCAACACTTTTGCTGACATAAATGATTTGGTCACGCTACAGATTAATTATGAGTGAAATTAATTGCATCAATACTTATGATGGGGTTATCTGGCTGTCTCAGACATCATAAACAGTAGTGTTGAAGCTAGGTTAGTTCCTCCTTACAATGATACAGTAACACAATGTGTGTTTGGGTGCATATTTAATAATAATAATAATAGATTCAATTTATATGGCGCTTTTCTCACACTCAAAGCGCTTATATTTGTGTGGATGCCATTGTCTTTAACCACCATGAGTGCTTACATTCTTAGCCGGTGTGGCCCAAGGGGGAGATTGAACTTCTAACTCCTAACCCTGCCTGATGACGGTGTCTCTGTGTGTGGTTGTCTGTGTGTGGCCGGGTGGGTGTTAGGGATGGCATCCGCTTTGCCCTCCGGGGCCATGAGGAGGTGCCGGGACAGCCACCCAACCTAAACTTCCTGGAGGTCCTCAGCGAGTTCAGCTTCAAACTCATCCATGAGGACCGCACCCAGCTGTGAGGGGTCGCTGCACACACAAGACACTCTCTCACACACACACACACACACACACACCATTTGACATATGTGTGCTGTACTACACGGTACTTTTGTCTGTGTAAAACATGCAGATGAACCACACCTTGGAGGCGTGTCTCTGCAAAAAACCTTGTGATAGATAAAAACACACACATGAGTTCCCCAGGGATACACCAGCCCCAGTGTGAGCTGGCTATTAAACAAAGGTTCTCCTCTTCTTTGTCCCACTGCCAGGGTGGCCTTCCTGAAGGCACAGTGCCCCCGTGCTGCCCCCTGCTGGCCACTGGTCAGGATGTACCAGCGCTCCTTAGAGGGGCGCGCCTCGGCCAGGCCTAGAGAGGAGGAGGAGGAGTCGCAGGTGGAAGGGGAGGTGGAGGGGGAGGAGTTGACGGCGTACAGGAGAGACAGCCTGAGATCCCACTCCACCAGCTCCGTGGCTAAACGCAGGAGAACCAGCCAGCAGGGTGAGAGGCACCGCAGACACCATGACGCGCTCTGAGCCTTTATCTGTATAAAAAGCGAACTTGAAAATGTTCTGTGGATCGTTGATAAGATGACCCGCAGCACATGCTTGTATTGCATGCATGTTATTTTTGTTTGAACTGGTTTCAAATGTGTGTCGATAAGAAGAACAACTCTGATACTGTGACCCCCCCCCCCCCCTCCCCACACACAGGCACACGCACGCACGCAAGCACGCCACCCACACTAGAAACACACACTCTCCACCCCTCTCTGCTAGACCTGCTGTCCAGCCCCCAGCGAGGGGCGGGTCTGGACAGCAGCAGTATCCATAGCAACCTGCCCACGCCGCCCTTCAGCTCCACAGTGGTGGCGGGGATCGAAGGGACGCGACCCACCTCCGAGGAGGAGGAGGAGGAGGAGGAGGAGGGCGTCCGCTCCACACCGCTGTCTGAGGAAGAGTTCTCCAGCAGGTCAGGGTCCTCGGCTGCTGGTAACCCTCATGAGGGACCCGGTTCCCGGGGAGGAGAAGCCGGGCTGCAGGCGGATGCTTGGAGGGTGTGGAGGGGTGACCACAGAGGGAGGACCCTGCGAGAGACGCCTGGCCGGGATATCCCTCTCCATAATGTGTTTCAGTTGATCCTGCCGACCAAATCAAGATGTAGCCCCTCCCACAGAAGGACTCCCGCCTTTAGTTGTGTACTGCTAATGGGTCGGCTTAGCTCAGCTTAGCTCAGGAGGTAGAGCAGTTGTCTTGTAACCGAAAGGTTGCTAGTTTGATCCCCCAGCTCCTCCTAGCTGAGTGTTGATGTGTCCCTGAGCAAGAGACTTAACCCTTACTGCTCCTGACGAGCTGGATGGTTGCCTTGCATGGTTGACTCTGCCGTCGGTGTGTCAATGTGTGTGTTAACCGACGTAAGTCGCTTTGGATAAAAGCGTCTGCTGAATGCCCTGATTGTACTGCTGTGTTTCCCAGCAGGCCTTGGATGCGTAAAGTGAGGAGTAAAGTGCGTCGCCCGTCCTCCTTCAGCCATCCGAGCCCCGGCCCCCGGCAGTCTCCACCGGACCTGGAAGCGCACCTCACCCTGTAAAGGCCCCCTCTTACTGTAGACCGAATCCAAATTGCCGTGTTTGCCTGCTAAGCCAACGAACTGCTGTCGAATACGGCAGTTTCAACGGGATACAACAATTAATGACTATCTGCTGTTTTCCCCGTTTAGTCAATCAGCCATACACTTCAATCCAAAGGTACCGCCAGTGAATCAGAATGCATTTAAATCTAGGCTCAAAGCACACCTGGGGACAAATAAAGTTTTTTTGAATTGAATTGAATTGAATTCTCCCTGGCCTTTCCTCCCCTACTATGATATGTTGTTATTTTTATGTTTTTCATGTACTGTCCATGTATGAGGTATGTGTTCTTTTATATGCCTTTTTTTACACTTTGGCCGGTGAAAACTTTTTAAATGTGCCTTATAAATAAATTTGACTCACTTACTATGTCAATAGGAAGTACAGAATGACTATCTGGATTTACTGTAAACCACTCTGAATTAAAGAAAAAAAAAGAAAAGTCATAGTAGAATATTTTATAATATACTTTCCAGAATTTTCCATCATGGTTGAATTTTTTTTTTTTATTCCCTTGCAAAACGTCCAAGGCAGGCATACCCTGACTGATTGGTGCTGTGTGTCTGCAGGCTGTCTCTGATAGAGGAGGACCAATCGGAGGAGGAGCCTCAAATTGAGGAATTCGATAGCTCGGACCCAGACTCCAGCTATACACTGGTGAGAGTCCACAGTAATACCAAATAACAAAAGCTGTTAAAATGTGTATTAAATATGATGTCTGGCTTTTGCAATTTTCTTTGCAAGTGGTATAATGACTTGAAATGACTCATTTCATTTCTATATTTCCCCATCTCTCTCCAGCCTTCAAACCGCCAAACCTCATCCAATGTCCTGGATGATCTGTTTGACTGAGTTCAACCAATAACTCCTGCTGTCAGTTTATAAGTTCCTATACGTTTAAAGGGATTGACATACATTGGGAGCACATGAAACCAATTTAAACAATCGGTTCTTTACATAAAATGGACATGATGGACATGTCAAAAGTCCATCTGCATCATTTGTCAAGAGAAATGGGGTTTGTTAAGAGAAGGCAGTTGGTAGATATTTTTGTTGTTTCCAAAAATGCGATTGGCTTATTGTTAAAGTAAAAACAAATATTTGTTAATTCATGCCCTTGACAGGGCTTTTCCCCTGTGTTATGTATTGTTACAAGTTTTGGGGGTGAAATGTTCTGTTTGGTTTGTGATTTAATTTGCACTATGTTGAGTTTAACTAAACTATCCATCTTCTCAGTGGCAGGCATTTTATGTTTCTTGTTCAACTTCATTTGCTGTCTTTTGAAGTCATATTCAAATTGATTAAATATTACTCAACCGTTCTGCCCTCTTATTAATGTAAGTTTATATTCGAGGCTGCACAAAAACACGTTGATTATTGTTTTTCATAACCTTTTGACCAGGATATGAATGCGCGGAACTATTTTAGCCAATTGCTGACTTTCGCGCCACAGCACAGGACGTATTTAAATCACGTGACAGGGGTATGACCGCAATTTTCGCGCCACAGTGAAGGCACACCTCCAGAAGTCCCAGCAGTAGTTTTGATTGGTCCGCCAAGACGTCAGACTCGCGCCAGTTTTTGCAACGAGAGCAGAGCTCTGCCGAGGAGGATCAAGTGAATGAATAATAGTATCTTTCGCTTGTAAACTATATTTTTAAATTAAGCAATCGACTTCGTTGCTTATTCCGATTAAGCTGTCCGACTTCTGTTAGGATCAGTTATCATGGCTCCGAAGGATTATTCCGCGGAAAAGGGTAATGTTACGTTTTCATTGAACAAGCTGATTTGTTTCACGGCTGCAACAAGTTGCCGGATCTTAAGAATTAGCTCATTCTCAATGGGTCTAAAAGCAATCCAAAACCTAGTTTAAAAAACAGTGCCTTGTGACAGACTACACTCCGCTTCACTCTTATGTGTTTATGCAGGAAACTAGCAAGTTCATGGCGATATCATTTGTTTTATCGCCTAAGTTTTATCCTTGAGTAAATCCTATCTTAACAGTTGGGAGTTGTCCATTGCTATATATATTAAATGGCACTGGTATCGTTTATCAATATATTGTAGAATATTATTTCAAAGTTAGGTTGACTAAACTTTGAAGTTAAGCGTCATATCATATGTTACATCTGTTGTCGGTGGGTTTTCCGAGTAAGGAGACCCGGATGAGTCTCTGGGAAACAAAGGACAGCGCGCCAGTCGGTGGCACGTGGTCCGCAGCCTTTAAAGTGTCCGACATTAAAGCGGTCCACACGGATGTGGCCGGGGAGTGCATTCCGACCTAATGCATCCTACTCCATAACATTATCAAATGCGTTGTCTTGAGTTCTGTTAATTTGGCTCCAACTTCCTATTTATGGTCCTAGCCGCCTAGCGTAGCTTCCTCTTGGATAGCCACCTAGCGTGAGCTTCCTGTTTATTGTCCCTTAAGCAAAGCAATTTAATATATAATTATATGCCTAACCGTAGCTTCCCTGTGACGACACCTAAATATGCCCAACATAATTAAAGGACAAGCCTAGCTATCTATCATAGGCTTCGTATTTACTCTACAGTTGTGCTGCTGTGGCTACTTAGCGATAGCTTCCCGATTGCTCTCCTGTAAGCTAGCGTTAGCAAATTCGGGTTGGGTGGCTGGCTGCCATTACGATATTTTAGTCCACATCTATGTGTATTGCGCTAGTTTTGTTAGGTGTCTAATACACCGTCCACTTTAAATGATGTATTTATACAAATAAGACCCCACGTCGTAAGGAATAAATGGTTGCATCAGTATAAAGGCGGTTTCTGAAATTTGGAGAAGTTTCAACGGGACTACTTTATCAGCGCAGGGATCGCGAAGGGTTTCTGGGTGACAAGGCACAAAGCCATGTGCTGCTTTGTTTACAATAACATCCCCGAGCATAGAAAAACATTTATTCAACATGTAGACATTTGGCTCCTGTCTGGGTAAAAGCTGATTTTATTTACATGCAGGTTAACTATTTCGTGTGTTCAATGTATTATGAATGTTGGGACTTGTTCTTTTTACGATAAGTAGGTATATTTTTGATTTTCTAAAAATGGACTCTGAACTGAGTGCAACGCTTGTTATGTTTACACTCGTATCCGTTTGGTTTTCTTCAGAAAATTATTCCAATCGCACGCCTTAAACTGAGATAATTTTTCCTATAGTAACCAATCCAACCACGCTTTACATGTGCAAGTACTTACAGTAAGCAACGGTGACTCATCGATATTACAGTGTGCCGTATCATCTAAGGAAGGGGGTCGTCGGTGGGACAACAAATTAGCGCTTCAGTCTTGAGGCCCGCTGGTGGTGTTATTGTTGATCCAGCATTTTTTGCAGGGCCTTTTTATTTTCGATAACTATATAGTTAATGTTTGGCAATGTAAAAAAAAAAATATATATATATATATATATCCGTGGCCAACTGAATTCCAGTCGGGTTAAATGTGATTATTTTTCTTGATTCTTCTTTTAGAGAAATGCAAGAAGTTCCTTCAGGAATTTTACTCTGAGGATGACAACGGCAAGAAGGTGTTTAAATATGGAGCCCAGCTTGTAAGTATATTCCAAACTAAAATTAATTAATTTTTCAAGTTGGATTTCGTAATGAGAAATAAAATAATAAGCCTTAGTTTGATTGGAGGATGTAGAAAAATACTTTATAATGGCTGGCTGCCACTACCATTCATCCCCCCACAAAATAGGATGCATTCATTATTTTGCCAAGGGATAGCAATAATGCATTATATGTTTATTTATTGGTTCAGTAATAGTTTAATTTATTTTATATTTGGTTTGCTGCAACATGGATCGTAAAGCGTTAAATGAGCTTAATATCTTGTCAATCGGCCCAAAAATTGATTGTAGAATCTATACATTTTCCCTCTACAAAATCAACCAAATACAACATTCCTAGTTGGATCATTTATGCACGACAATATCAACACTGCCATTGCAACAAATGAAAGCGTTAAATATAATTAAACTGTTGATTTGGTGAGTGATTATTATGATGATGTTAATAACGTGTCTCTGGGTATGTGCAGGTGGCCCTGGCCCACAGGGAGCAGGTGGCGCTGCATGTGGACCTGGACGACGTGGCCATGGAGGACCCCGAGCTGGTGGAGAGCATCTGTGAGAACGCCAAGCGCTACACGGGCCTGTTCGCAGACAGCATCCACGAGCTGCTCCCTGAGTACAGGGAGAGAGACGTAAGTGGACGACGCATTGGAAGACATGCATGCAATGTAGGGGGGTACATGGGACAGAGATTCAAGGGATGGGGAGAGGGGGAGAGAGAGGGAAAGAGGGAGGGAGAGAGAGAGAGAGAGAGAGGGGGAGGGAGGGAGGGAGAGAGACTCTCTACAGTTCCGTATTTTAAAATACTTGGAACACAAGTTAAAGTGTACACTAAGCTAGCCCTTTGTCTCCCTCAGACCGTGGCCAGAGACTCGCTGGATGTGTACATCGAACACAGGCTGATGATGGAGCAGAGGGGTCGTGACCCCGCCGACACCCGGGATGCTCGCAACCAGTACCCCGCTGAGCTGATGAGACGTTTGTACGGTCACTTTTCCAACGGATAACTTAATTCTGTCCTCTAGTGACCTCTCAAGTGGTACGGTCCTCCCCCCCCCCCCCCCCCCCCCCCCCCAGTGGTATGATGGAACGACCCCCTCATTAGTGGACTTACCCAGCTAGTGGGCTCCAGTTGGGTAATTTACCCGTCATACATCATTTTGGACCCTCCCACTTGTGATGTCACCGGTGGGTAGGATGTTAATGAAAATCACCCGTACATATGAAACGGGGGCGCCCTTAAAGACTAATTGTTTTTCCATCCATAGCGAGGTGTACTTCAAAACGCCCGGAACGTCCAAGCCCAAGGTGGTCCGGGACGTGCGCGCCGACAGCATCGGCCACCTCGTCTCCGTGCGCGGCATCGTGACCCGTGCCACCGAGGTCAAGCCCATGATGGCCGTTGCCACCTACACCTGCGACCAGTGCGGTGCGGAGACCTACCAGCCGGTAAGACGAGTCTTTAAGGGTTTCCCCGTCAGGACACCTAATGCTCATTGTGGAAAACTGTTTTCCACAATGAGCGCAATATCTGTGGCTGAATTCAATTTCAGTTTATCTGCGTTAGTGTTACGTGCTTGTCCGCCCTCACTCAGAATCATTGTCTCAAGAGCCACATGCACCCCCTTTGTGTCTGTGTTGGTCGCATAATGCAGCCCGTCTCCCTAACGACCCTGTCCTCTTCCTCCAGATCCAGTCCCCAACCTTCATGCCCCTCATCATGTGCCCCGGGCAGGAGTGCGTGACCAACAAGTCCGGGGGCCGCCTGTACCTGCAGACCAGAGGCTCAAAGTTCGTCAAGTTCCAGGAGCTTCGCATCCAGGAGCACGTAAGGCCCTTCAGGTCTTTTTGATGGAGCCCTGTCCATAGCCCTGGTATAGTGGCAGGACGGTCTAGTAGCTAGGGTTTCTGCTCCCTGCCAAAGGGAAGTGTGTCCGAACCCACTGCGCCCTTTTTGACCTGTGGCTGAACGGCTTCCTACGCAAGCGTCTAGTGAACAAGACGATGATGCTCTATAAATGTCTACTTCCTACTACTTGAGCCGAGTGCTTTCTAGAACAAAGGGAAAAGGATTAACTTTATTTTGCCAAGGAGGGATATTTGCATTTCACCGCAGCAGAATTACGAAGCAGTGGAATAATTTGAGATGAAGTAAAATGTCAAAAGAACCAATTAAAAAAAGGCCCCAATAGGTGCAGGGCGTAACTCCTTCTCTCCTCTGGGTGGATGCAGAGCGACCAGGTGCCCGTGGGGAACATCCCCAGGAGCATGGCGGTGTACGCCCGCGGGGAGAACACGCGCGTGACCCAGCCGGGCGACCACGTGGCCGTCACCGGGGTCTTCCTGCCCCTGCTGCGCACCGGCTTCAAGCAGGCCGTCCAGGTACGCGCTCTGGAACCCCTGGTTTACTGCTGATTTGGGGTTGTTGGCGCTGGGTGCTCTACGGGAAGGAGCTGCAGGGCTGGTTGCTAGGGGAGGTGGGGTGATGCTATATCGCTGGAGGCAGAGGTTTTACCCTGGGGGGGGAAATGTATTCAAAGGGGCCCATATTCTGACACTCTACTTTTAAGTCCCGTCTAAAAACACATCTTTTTAAACTGACATATTCAATCTAATTCATTGTCTCCCACCCATTTCACCCCACTTGTGTAAATTGTTTCAATGTATCTTCTTCTTGTGTTTTTTATGATTTGTTGATTTTGTTTTTTAAACACTGCGCTGTAAGTTGAACTTGATTGCTGTGAAAGGCGACCACAAATAAAATGTATTATTATTATATTGTACCACCAGGTTTGCATTTCTAAATTGACCCTATAGTGAAGTTATAAGTTGGCCTGGATTTGCAGATGCTTGGTGGCTCAGTCCACTTGGAATGCTGGCCGGTCTTTGTACCCGTATTCTTTCGAAGTGCTTTGTCGTGACCAATCATCCCACCTGGTGGTCAAATGCCCCCTGTTTAACAGCGTCATTGGTTGTGTGACCGTTGGTTTTCGTCCCCTCATCCTGCCCCCAGGGTCTTCTCTCAGAGACGTACCTGGAGGCACACGGCATCACGCTCATGAACAAAACCGAGGATGACGAGCTGGGCACCGGGGATCTGAGCGAAGAGGAGATGCGTGAGATCACAGGTATATTGATTGTCTTTGTATTGATCCCAGATTGGTGTCTAGACGCCCCTCTAAGGGCTGCAGCGTCTGTTCACACCACTCCGTCTCTGGAGGCCAAGCGAGAGGTCCAACATAGGACGGTTCCTCAATCAGAGTTCCTCCACTCTAACGTACGATGTGCTCTGCTGTGTTTCGCAGCCGACGGGTTCTACGAGAAGCTGTCGGGCTCCATCGCCCCGGAGATCTACGGCCACGAGGACGTCAAGAAGGCCCTGCTCCTGCTGCTCGTGGGGGGGGTGCAGCAGGCCCCCAAAGGCATGAAGATCAGAGGTAACGTCCCGTGGGAAGACGCAGTCTCCAGATTGAGAATATTCACGAGTACTTTACGAACGTCGGGGAACATAGATTCAGTTACAAATGCTTTGCAACTTCGGAAATAAATGTTGATTATCGAAATATACATTATATTGGATATTTTAACGCGCAAAGGTACGAGGCATTTGCCCGTGAATGATTTGAAACAAGCAGGTGACTCAAGGTTATGTGTTGAGTGCTGTCTGTACGTCAATGCACTGACAATCTAGAAGGCACGTTGTGTCCATTGTGTGCACATATTTAGGTTTTTATTCTACTTGTTTCCAGGAACCATCAACATCTGTCTCATGGGAGATCCTGGTGTGGCCAAGTCCCAGCTGCTGTGTTACATCGACCGCTTGGCTCCTCGCAGTAAGTCTGTGTTCATCGACAAATGGAGGGTCTGAGATTTTTAAAGTCCTGCATTATTTAAATTAAAATAGGCTATATGCACTAGGGGTGAAACGGATCAGTGTGTCCACGGTTCGGTTCAGATAACCGTTTTGGGCCTCGGTTTCGGATACGGTTCGGATTAGGATCATGTCCGTGATAGTAAATAGGCGGACTTTTTTTTGACGGAGGGTTTGGGGGAGAAACACAAAAATGAATGAGACCCACAGGCTATTTGCAATGTGTTAATTGACTGCAATCAGACAACTTGCAAGGCTTTTTTGTGCAATAAATGTTCCCCTAAATGCATTTGAAAACATGGTGCACTGAGTGTAACATGTAAGGGATAACGGCCGACGAGGCTTAGAACTCTGGCGACGAGCGCAGCATGAAGCCAGAGTTGCCTCTACCTGTCCATTATTTCCATCGAACCGGTCGGCCTCGAAGGCCGTTATCCCGCTTATCACCCGTTTGTATTTATCTCCCGTATATTTAGAATATAATTGTATCAATTACTTTCTTTAAATTTAGGAATCGTGCGCTTGAAAAGCCCAGTTTGTTTTGAACGCTGACAGGCTGAAGGGAGGGGCGGGAAAAGTCTCATTGGCTCGGGCAGCACTGGAGAGAATGCATTCCGCTGGGTCCTAAACACCCTTTTGTTTCGGACGTAGGCTACAGTAGGCAAAATACGCTACATAAGGCAATGCCTTCATGAAACCGAAATCCGCGGATCTCCAGAATGCTCCGAACTGTGGTAAACGAACCGAACGGATTCGGATACAATTCGAATCCGCTGCAGGCCTAATATGCACGCAGTACTTCTGCATTGGTCTCAGAATGCTCCTGCAAATCCAGTTCCGGGGCTACTGAGATTCTAGAACAGAAGTGAACAAACCAGTGTTTTCATTTCTATGGTTGTTATCGTGTCAGACACCTAGCTAACAAGGTGTTTGTTGGAGTTACCAAAAATATCCGTCAATGATGTGAGAAGGATAGTCTGGGCGGTACACAACGGTGGTAGCTGCTAGTGCTGTCCTCCCGTCGTTGGAAGGACACTTTAGTTCGATTGCAAGCCATTGTGTGTCCACCATGCTAGTGTGTTTACATGCGTTCTAAAATCTTTGCTTCCGAACCAGATCTGTAGAGGCGTTCTGAGACCAATGCAGTGTTGCGTGCATAGAGCCCATTAAAGGGTAATCGTGGTTTGTTATGAGTTGGAACATGGGCAGCAGTAGTTCAGGAGACGGAGCAGGTTCACCTGTAGCCGTAAGGTTGCTAGTTCGAAAGGTTGCGAGTGTTGAGGTGTCCCTGAGCACGACGACTAACCCTAACCGCTCCCGACATGATGGCTGTCTCCGTGCACGTTTGTCACCGCCGTCGGTGTGTGAAAGTGTGTCAATGGTTGTAAGTCACTTTAGACGAAAGCGAATGTGTGTTATATGACGGCGTCTTGAGCACTGCTCCTCCCCCAGCTGGCGGTTCACGGAGCTGACCGTAGCCTCCCTGTGTCCCCCCCCCCCCAGGCCAGTACACCACGGGCCGCGGCTCCTCCGGCGTGGGGCTGACGGCGGCCGTCATGAAGGACCCCCTCACCGGGGAGATGACCCTGGAGGGAGGGGCCCTGGTGCTGGCCGACCAGGGCGTCTGCTGCATCGACGAGTTCGACAAGATGGCCGACGCCGACCGCACGGCCATCCATGAGGTGATGGAGCAGCAGACCATCTCCATCGCCAAGGTAACCGCGCGTTGTCTTCTTTGCTGCTTATTATTGTATTCTTAAATCATCATCGTTGAAAAAATGTTTTCGCCATAATGATCATTTTTAAGTTGACCTCTGACCTACCGGTCTCTCCCTCCAGGCGGGCATCATGACCTCCCTCAACGCCCGCTGCTCCATCCTGGCGGCGGCCAACCCGGCGTACGGCCGCTACAACCCCCGCAAGACGCTGGAGCAGAACATCCAGCTGCCCGCCGCGCTGCTGTCCCGCTTCGACCTGCTGTGGCTGATCCAGGACAAGCCCGACGCCGAGGCGGACCTGCGGCTCGCCCAGCACATCACCTACGTGCACCAGCACTGCCGGCAGCCGCCCACCCACTTCACCCCCATCGACATGAAGCTCATGAGGTGAGTGGGGGGGGGGGGGGGGGGGGAAGAAAGAAAGAGTTCTCAGACCCCGGAGTCAACCATGCTAGGGGGACAGCCAGCTCATCGGGAGCAGTCGGGGTTGGGAGCCTTGCTCGGGGACACTCGGCTAGGAGGAGCCGGGGATCGAACTAGCAACCTTGCGGTTTTAGCAGCCAACCCGCTCCACCTCCTGAGCTACTGTCGCCCGTTGCCTGTGTCCAGATGTATCCCAGCCCTGATTGGTCGTCCACGTATTGACCGCCTTGTGGTGTCCCCCCCCCCCTCCCAGGCGCTACGTGGCCCGCTGCCAGACCAGGCAGCCCGTGGTGCCTCAGGACCTGGCCGAGTACATCACCGCCGCCTACGTGGAGATGAGGAAGGAGGCGCGCGTCAGCAAGGACACCACCTTCACCTCGGCCCGAACCCTGCTCTCCATCCTCCGCCTGTCCACTGCACTGGTGAGCCCTGTGGCCTGTCCCGGGGCCCTGAGGCCTGCCCCCGGGGCCCTGAGGCCTGGTGAGCCCTGTGGCCTGTCCCCGGGGCCCTGGGGCCTCAACAGTGGCTCAACAGATGACTGCTCTCAAATGTGGTCCATTAAGAAAATGTTTCTTATTTATTATGTTCAGATTGTTGAAAGATTTAGTTTTGCCGAAGCGTGGTTAAACAAGTTCACCCTTGTTTCTGATTTGCTTAGAACTCGTCTGAATGAATGTTGAACTCGTGCACGCCATCCTGCTGAGTCCTCATTAGTCCGGACGCTGTTGACTGGTCGTTCTAGTTCGGTGAAGTGTTTGCTAAAGTGCTTATAGTGCAGGTAGTATTGATACCTGGCCTACCGCCCTGTAAGCACTTATCTCAAACGCTGGCACGATAGTCCTCTGTCTGACCAGGGTGACCCACCCCCGTCAGCATACCTCAATCAAAACGTCTGGGATCATCTTGTTCACGTCTACATCCAAGTCGTTCATCGGCTAGACGTCTGAAAGCGTCCATCAGCGTGTCGATTCGCTCCCGGGTGTCAAAAGTGCTGTTTGTGCAGGTAGAAGAGTCACCCTTCCTACTGCAAAACCAGCACTTAAGGCCCACGGGTTAGCCATGCTCTACGTCTGAATGGCCACTAGGGGTGCACTGCTGTTTTTGGTCTGTGTGTGAATGTGTTTTATCCATGTTATCTTTTCGCCGACGTCAGGGACTGAGAGTTTGTCTGGAGTAGTAACTCATGAACCCTTGAGAGTAACCCGTGGTCCAGACGAACGTGTCGGCTCCGGTCAGCTTTGCAGGGTGGGCAGTCAGCCTGGGTGCTTTGGAGCCGCTGTGCAAACCCATGCAAAACTGACCGTGGCGCGACCCCAGTGCGCCTGAGGTCCACGTTGTCCGCTGGGATCTTTTGTGTGCGTGTTGTCGAACCTCTGAGAGACTTGCCGGTGTTGAGAGGCGGAGACTCGGGCAATTGCCAGCCTTCCCAGACGGCATTGCACTTGTCTCGGTCTGACAGTGCCGGCACAGCGCATCCCTCCCCCCCCCCCGGCAGAGTGTAACGTGTCGCGTCAGTGGTCGACACCCCTGATGGGTTTCAACGGGCCGTCGGGTTCTGGGATCTGACCCGCTGGACACTCTTCTGCAGGCGCGTCTCCGCAACGAGGACGTGGTGGGGAAGGAGGACGTCAACGAGGCCATGCGGCTGATGGAGATGTCCAAGGACTCGCTGCAGACGGACAAGTCCGGTACCACCAGGTCAGTGTAGGGGCACGTCTTTGGGTTGGAAGCTTTGAGTCTGGTTTCTAGGGCTTTGACTTTTGCCCAAAAATCATATTCGAAGCTTGTTTGTTTATTAATATTCGAATATATTCTAATATTTATTAATAATATTTTGACCATTAAATGCCTTCAGTAAGACCTGGATTGTGCTTCGCGAGGTTTGTTTACCGGCGTTGTTATGGTTACCGGTCTTGCGTGTTCCAACGGTTTATTAGGTTTCTAATAAATCGCTGTCTAATCAATACTTCATTCGCTGCCTCTTCCGTGGTCATTACAATATTATAGACTGCGTCGGGGTTCTCTGACGTCTCTCCCTCTTGGCCTGCCCATAACAGGTTCCAATATTAAGGGCTGCCTAATATTTGTTCGAATTTTGATTTATTTTTTGATATTCGATTTATATTAGAATAACGAAGTTCGGAGTCAAAGCTCTAGTAGTTTCATGGTTGGGAGCTTGAGACCTGGGATCAGGCACTTTGTTGATGACCTTAAAAGTGTAGAATTACGCATCCTGCGTTCCAGTCCGTCGACTCTACTAGACCGCGCAGACGAGGCTTCCTGTTCACACAGGATACCCGAAACAAACCCAAGCCCTTCAGTGGTTACTCAAAACCGCCTCTCTGCATCACACTCGACTTATATGAGGTTATATGAGACGGCATCATAAACTGTGTAGACTTGTGATGCACGTTTCCCACACTAGGATACCTTGACTCCCTAGCCCGCCCGCGGCCATCGGCGCATCTGACCGCCCCGGCTGTTTATGAGCCCCCCGTGCGCTGTCGCACAAGCAGCTATTTTCTTAAGAGGAAGTCGTAAAAGCAGCTCTTCGTTTTTTAACGGTTTGCGCTCAATGGCTGCTCATGCTTCAGCCAATCGTCTCGCGCCTTACGATCGCTGTCGCACGTAAACATTGCCCGGGGGTCTCCCGGTGCTAATGAAGAAGTGGAAGCTGTGTTAATAGCATGCAGTCAGGAAGTGGAAGTCCGACGACAGCAGCTGTCTGTCTGCTATTAAAACCGGTTTGGGTCGGCGGTAGGAAACCCAAGTGTGAAGACCGTCCATCGAGGACAAGTGATGCATAAAGTGGGAACGGGTTAACCTCTTCAACGTCAAAGGACCCATATTTGGGGGGGGGGGGGGGGGGGGGATTTTAAATTGGGTTCTTAGGATATTTATCGGTTGGTATACATTCTCAAATTTGCATTGAATTGATTGATTTTCAATCAATAAATGCTCTACTTTACTGGAATTAAATGTTGATCTAGGTACGTTGCCTAGCAACGGACGATCGCATCCAACGTTGCCATGCAACGGACGATCGCGTCGTCGTGAGCGTCACAAGACATAATAACATTAAACAGATGACACTTATTTTACAAATTACGTTTATAGCGTCGCTAAATTTATATTTGTATTGTATTTAATTGTTTAATCGCATTTATCTAGTAAACTGGTGTCTAAAATCGTGCACTTCTATACTTACACTTTATTGAGTGCACTTTGAGCAAAAACGCAGAGTGCGCCAAAACGCAGAGTGTGCACTGGAAGTACCTCGGTGGCGCACTCGAAACTATCTAAAACTTGAGCGTGGACCGATGGACACTTTCCACCCTCAACGGCCGCCATCTTGTCTACGTAGCGGAGGGGGCGGCAATTTCAATGATGGTGACAGATGATAATTAATTTCACTAGAATTATACGCTTTAAACACTCGGTTCACTAGCTCAATACAATACAAATATAAAGTAAAAACAAGTGTTATCTGTATTATGTTATTTCATCTTTGGCAACATGAGCGCAAAGGTTTTTTGAAACCTGCCCGGCAACGGGACAATCGCATCGAACGATGACGTAATGTTTCGAACGCAGATTACGAAGGCGGTACAATTTGACAATTTGATCCGACCCCTGACCTCTCCCCCTCACTGACCCCTCCCTCTCCCTGTGCCCCGCTCCTCCAGGACTCAGAGGCCGGCCGACGTCATCTTCTCCCTGCTGCGGGAGCTGGCCACGGAGGGCAAGGGCGGGCGCGGCGGGTCCGGGGGCGTGGTGCGCATGGCGGACGCCGAGCAGCGCTGCGTGACGCGGGGCTTCACCCCCGCCCAGTTCCAGGAGGCGCTGGAGGAGTACGAGGAGCTCAACGTGTGGCAGGTCAACCAGGGCCGCTCCCGCATCACCTTCGTGTGAGGAGGAGCAGCAGCAGCACGCCCTGGTGGCCCCCCAGCGCCACTACAGCCCTGTCAACAGCCCCTCCACAACGGACCCTTTTAACTGACTCCCGCGGCGCTCTCTGGTTGGCTGCGCTGCTTCACGTTGAGCACGTTTATTTTTCGAATGCACAATTAAAAATGTACGTCTCGCCGACATGGTGTTGGAGCAACGCAATTTGGACTTTCCACAATCCTAGCTCTTCTTTCATTAGATTTGGGGTTACAGTTGATACTTGTAAATATGTATTTTGAAAGCAGTGTATGGAACATTGACGGACAATGTTATGTGTTGGCTGTGTTTTGGATGGTTTTGCTTCGCTTGTTGTAGGATGCTGAATATTTTAGCAATGCATTAATTGATTTGTTAATAAACTTTGGTTTAACAATGAGTTACAGTATGACAATTTTTACAGCAGAGGTTTTTCAAGATGTCAGTTTTTATATGGGCAAAACCAGCTGTTTAATGGTTCTTTTTTTCTGAGTTTTGCTGTGTAGACAATAATTACTGCCTTGGTTGCTGTGTGGACATGAAATGCTATTGCACATCAGCCTTTGTCCTTCCATCCTGTATTCTAAAATGTTTTAAAGACCTTATTTAAAAATACCATGAATCTAGATTATGTTCAACAATTTCTTAAATTTATGAGTTCTATGAAACGATGCCTTTCACATTTGTGTGCTGATCTTTTAGACGAGCGCTTGGTAATAACTCGCGTTAACAGCCACATGTGTACACATTCGTTGGTGGGTATAACTGCGATTTGCAGAACAGTTTAGCATCATTAGTGTGAGTTGTATTTTTTCAGAAGGCCTCCAATTTTTGCAAAGTTTAAGGTTAAAATAAGCGATTTGACTGAACATGCACTATATGAATGTTGCTGTATGGAAGGGTTTCCATTTCTTTTTTGGCTGGGAGACTAGTCTGCAACCTTTCTGAGATGCAGGTCTTGTCCCAGCAGGTGCTGCCTCTCTGTAGACTTAATGAGGAGTTTCCATTTGAAGTTTGGGCTCTTTATTGCTTTTCTCTTCCACTCCAAGGCGCTTTAATTCTTAATAGGCACCAGAAGCCCATTATTACAAGGAAGGAAGGGCCCAGGTCCGGGTCTTAAAGGTGGTGAAATCCTATTGGATATCAGCGGTGAGTGACACATGGAGCATGTATATAACCCACCTGCCTGCCTGTAGAATGAAGTCGTCCTACTCAACCAAGGTAAGCTATGCTATGTTATACAATGCAATTTTTAGATTGATCGTTGGTCATATTTAAAAAAGTACAAATATCTTTGTGGTAAAGTATAAGACGGCAAACATTATTCTATGTATTCCCTTGATCTATTTGATTCTCAATATTTCAAAAACAAGACAATTTACTTTGCATATCTTCGTTACCTTGTTGCATATTTTAGGATGTAGTCGGTTAGTAAATACATTTTCTAATGAATTAATATTTCATTTGACCACCATTGTCTGTCATCCCAGTGGCGTCAGGATGATCTTTCCCTTGTGGCTCGCAGTGGCCGTATGCTGCCTTACATGGCTTCCAGGTTGGTTCTGCTTTCCTTCATCTCCCCTTACCACTCAAGATCAGAAGTCATTGAAGCAAAACACAAAGCCCAATACTAACCGCAACAAATTTACCAGGTTTGCTCGATGCCAAGTCCTTATTGGATGTCATCAACCAGGAGGGTAATTCACATTTTTTCCTCTTATCGTTATAATATATATAAGTCCCCTCTTTACTGGGTTTAATCTATAATTGACATATTTGATGTTCTGAATGATCTTATTTTGTCTCACCTGAGTGAACGGTACAACTCGACTTGGTCTCTTACCCTCACAGATGTGGTGGGTCCTCCAATCAGCATAGACTCCGCACGGGCCAACGACTTCCTCACCCACTCCCGACCCAAGCGCAACGTGGACCCCAGATGGCACAGAGGCAACCCCGACTTCCAGTCCTTCTACCGCTACTACAGCAGCATCGGACACACCGAGGGGGTGAGACGCGTGTTAACGTCCCCAATTCCTGTCTTGTAATCTGGTGAATCTCGCTGAACGTACATTCTATTATTTTGCTACCATGGTTGTCCACAGTGGACCTGATAGTAGTTCGACTGCTGCAACCGTCTGGGTCCAATCGCACAACGTGAAGCCAGTGTTCCACTTATTCGTGACGGCTGGTCTGCTTTGTTCCTCCTCTTGTCCTCCTGGCCTGACGCCCCCCCCCCCCCCCCCCTCGGTGCAGCTCTATGAGATCGACAGGCTGAGGATGCTCTACCAGCAGATGCGGAGCCTGGAGCAGGTCTACGGGCCGGACGCCACCCACTACCAGAACAAGCTGGGCATGCCCGTCGCCGCCCAGTGCGACCCGGCCACCGACAAGAAGTGCAAATACCTCCCGCCTCCCCCCCCGGCCATGAAGGGCCGGTTCCTGCCAGAGGAGCTCCCCGCCACCCCTCCCCCTGGCACCCCTCCCCCTCCCCCCCAGCCCCTGATGTCCCAGGCGGACGTGCTGTACCTGTGCAACCCCAAAGACCCCCTCTGCAAGCCGCACATCGTGTACCTCCCCACGGGCGCCATACCGGTGCTCTGCGACCCACGCTACCACCCCACCTGCAAGCTCCAGAAGACCCCGCCGCCGCCGCCGCCGCCGGCCCCCAAGGCGTACGCCCCCCCGCCCCCGTCCATGGTGATCATCAAGAAGTCGTCCCCGCCCGGCCCCCTCCGCTCCTTCAAAGGCATGGAGTACGACTGCGACCCCTACTGGGACCCCGACTGCCTGATCGACCACCCGCCCCGCCCCGTCCAGGGCAAGGTGGCGCTGGTCCCCCGGCCTCCCGCCTTACCCGTGGAGGTGGAGGAAGCCCCCGCGCCGCCCCCTCCACCACCCCCCCCAATGAAGAGGATGGTCCCCCACCCGTACGCCCTCTTCTACCCCAACGCCTACAACCCCGTGGACGACCTGTACGACCAGGCCCGCTTCCAGTACCCGCAGCCCGCCGACCCCGCCGATGAGCCTGTCGAAGACGGCCAGTAGACGGCCCCACCTCCACCACCACCACCACCTCCACGACCTTCCTGTTTAAACCAAAGACTTGTGATTCAAATATACTGGCTCAAGACATCAAGCATGCCTGGCCTCTTTCCTGCCAAGTGTACAGTTAACATCTGTGTTCAAAGGGCAGGTAGCCTGTTAATAAAACCTGCACCTCTAAGGGCTGTCGTAGTTTATTTTATTTTTTATTTTGTAAATCCCACGCTACACGCAGTTTAGGAAGACATGCCCTGCGTAACAAATCCTTTCTGATTCATTTGGGAAATAAAAAGTTGAAAACACAGTGCTCAGTGAATGGTATCACTCTTTATGAATTTAAGGAGCTTGTGTGAACAGAAATAATTTGTTCTCAAATAATTAGTTCCATACGGCAGGTAAAAAAGGCAGACTGTTAAAAGGAAAGGCAGCGATTTACAAGCACAAGGTCATTATTTTGGCTACTGCAGGGGATTTAACAGCCAGAAAACTGCTGACTAGAAATAGAGACCGAACTACCATCTCCTCTCATCCCTCCTCCTTTCTCTATTAACAGCCTAAATGTCTCCTCTCCTTACTACCCTTTCCTCTCCTCTCTCCTAACTACTATTTCCTCTCCTTACTATCCTCCCCCTCACTCCTAACTATTATCTCCTATCCTTATTAAATGTTCTAATGAATCTCTCTACCCTCCTAACTACCCTGTGTCCTCTCCTAAATATTCTCGACTTTCCCCTCCTAGCTTCCTCCTCTCAAACTTTCCTCGCCCCGGGTCGGAATTTCAGGGCCAGCGGGGCTTCAACTTCAAACGCTGAGCAAACACACCACAAAGACCACGAAGACCACTTAAAAATAAACGGCTACGTATCCTCTTCCAAACGTAAACCAGATTCTGTGTAAGCTCACTAAACGTCAGCAAAGGTGTGTGTATACTAGTTGCTTTCACTTTTATATTTATTTGCAGGTTTGATTAATTCAAAAAAAGAATACAAGTCCCATGAAAAATCAAGTTATTTATTACATACGAAAACATTCAACATCAACGGAGCAAAGCAAATCAAAGGGGGAGAGGGCTAAAACATTTTTTTTAGGGGATCATGTACATGGGATTTATCTGAATGTGCACTCAACATAAACCATCCGAAGTGACTTAGATCTCTTTATACCAAGTTGTGTAGTACAGTGTGGGGGGGTATTTTGTTTTCGATGCGCTTGCATTTGACCAGGAACATCCAGTACATTTGTCTGACCTGACCAAAAGAAAAAAAAAAACGAAGAAAAAAGAAAACCAAAAGAAAGGCGAGCAAAAAAGTAAAGATAAACCAGCAGTGCTTGTGAGTTCATTGTGTTCTCCAGCTCCTCCCGCCGCTCAGAAGAAGAGTCCTCTCATCCTGCGGCCGATCCCCTGCCGGTCGTACAGCACGTTGAACTTGTTGATGAACTGGTTCATGCTGTTGCACGTCTTGGTGATGGACCCCAAGTAGGCCATGAGGCCGACGTCGTTGCATTGCTGAAAGTGGAGGGGGAGGGGTTCAACGAATCACACTGGCTTCGTAACAGCATGGGAACATCTGCGTGCTGTTCCTTATTACATTGTGTTATATCATCCCATGCTGGTGATGAAATACATAACATAATAATAAATGAAGCGCTCAAAAGTAAGAAATAAAATAACATCTAGAATCTCACCCCTGAGGTTAAGAGATCATTAAGATTCATATTTATTTTTCTTCTACAATTCAATGGTTAAAGAATGATGTTATAATATCAATTCATGCATCAATTAATCTCAACACACAGGCATGGCCTAAAGAAAAGAGAAGTTTATATATGGACTGCTTCCAATGTTGTGTTCGTCATACTAAAGAATGATTTAATGCATGTGTAGTGAATAATAGAACATTAAAAATATATATATCGTATACTAGATCGCAATATTGGTCGAAATAATCTCATTCAATTATTTCCCCAAATCGTTCAGCCCTACTTGAAACCACTGAATGGATCTAAAGGCAAATCTCCACCTAGTGGAAAATAAAGTTCAGCCCTATTCTAACTTCTTTACAGAATGCCTTGGCCATATTCCACCGGCAGGAGCTTACATCGTAGAAGTCTGTTTTGAATGCGATGGTGCTGAGGACTGGCAGTCGATGGCACAGAGCGTTGGCCTCCCGGAGGATCTCATGGTTAAACGGCACCTCGCCTGGACCAACAGATAGGGAAGAAAAGCTAAATTAATAATAATTAAGTCAAATAAATATCAATAATAATTGTCAGATCCACCAACATGTACAAGGCTTTGGAAGTCAGCGGGGGACATCCCAAACCCTTTTGTTGTTTGACGAAAGGTACTGTACTTGATCCCCAAATGGAGCAAGCATCCCCAACCCTTTCTGCTCATACCCGAAATTCCCTGTGCATCCCTTTTGAAGGCTGCATCTGGGATCTCCTGAAAGACTAAAGAGTTCACTCTCATAGATGATCTCACCTGCATCCACCGCCTTCACGTACTCCAGGATTATCCTCACTCGGCTGTGGAGCATCTTGATGGCACTGTGCTGCGCGATGAGGTGTTCGGCCACTGGGGAGACAGAGGAGGAGAGCTCACACAGTAGACTCCACACTGACACGATCCACACGATGAGCTAACCGGCTCATTGTAGCAATACTGTGCTGTCAAGTATAATCCGACGAAATAGGACAACGGTTCAGTGAAAAAATAACCGAAACAAGTCTGATGGCCGGCCCATTGTTCGAGGATCGGGTCTCTACAAATAAAAAAAAGATACCCATCAAAGGATTGGTCACCTTTAACCCCAAGGTGATGGAGGTGTGTGAGTGGGTCGAAATAATAGCAAAAATGACACGGCTGGGCGTCTACTGCGCTGAACTTTGAGGATGTCCGACGTCAGCGAGAGAGAGGGCGAGATGATCAATCCTTACCGGTGGAGTTCTCGCCCGTGCCCGTGGCGGTCATGCGAGCCACGTGGTCGACGCCGATCCTCTCTGCCTCCTCAGTGGCCAGCGTGTAGGTGAGCTCCGCAAACAACATGGTGGCCTGGGAGGGAACCATTCAGCAGCGACCACGTTTAGTTTTTTTTGTGGGAATCCATATTCTGTTATAAGAATACGTGAACACATTTGATACTAATGCAGCCCTCACACACCCTTAACTATTAACACATGTCTAGCTTCATTAATGTGGCTGGCAGAAGAACATTTCGGTACAGAGAAGGGGTCCTCACCTCGCCATTGATTATGTCAATCACTGACTCGAAAACTGTAACAGGAAGCTGCAAAATAAAATAAAAGGCAATGTTATTCTTTTCCCAAAGCGGAACTGTAATACATAACGCTTTCGCACAGAGGCCCTGGAGAAAAACATATGGCTGGACTCACATCTGTGTGTTTGGTCAACGGGTTGAGTTTCAGGAACAGAGGACTCTCGATGATCTCACAGATCTGCCACACGGGAAAGAGCAGCAGCCAGATGAATGTAACCAGTAACAAGAACAATATGTTATACGGGTCGACCCAATGTGTTTGCTCCTCTGCTCAGTATACCTGCTTATGAATATGGATGTCAGATTGTTCTGGTGGACCTCCTGTAGTGTACCAGCCCAGGAACTCCATCTCTTTGAACACCTGTTTGACTGTGAAGGATATGAGGGAATATTACAATAGGAACAGGATATTATTCCGAGCAAAGCTCATACGGCGAGTGTCTATGTATTTAGGACATAGTATATGCTCCTCAATATGCTAGTTTACATTTGGGGAGGCAGAGGGAAGGTAAACATCACACTGAGAAAAGAGCTGCACGTCTGATGCATAGAGTAAAAGGTTAAAAGAAGACAACCGGAAAACAAACAAAGAGACAGACAAGGCCTTGAAGACTAATGCACAGGAAGGTTGTGTTCCTCTCACATTGTTCTTCCTTGGTGTAGTAGTACTCTTTGTCGATATGTGCTCGCTCGTCTACGGTGTGGGAGAGCAGCTCGAAGGAGTTCATCACCTCAATGTTTCTACCTTCCTGTTTCCCAATCAGGGCTCCAATCACTGCAACAAATCATATACTCGGTTAGTAAACACGACTTTGAATTATGTTGAATCAGAAGGATTCAAGGTATAACTTGCTTGGTTTGCAGTTTGTCAAGATAACATCACATATCTTACTGCTCATGGGCCCTATTTCAGTGAGGCGCGGAACAGTGAATTATACAGTACCCTGCATCGGCCGCCCCTCCTGTGAGCGAATCCGTATCCAGTGATCTGATATATTGAGGATGACGAGTGGATGCAAGGCAACAGACACGCTGCCGGTGAGCCCAGAGGCCATGACGCTGGGGCTGGCTGCGTTCACACACACACACACACACACACACACACACACACACACACACACACACACACACACACACACACACACACACACACACACACACACACACACACACACACACACACACACACACACACACACACACAAAATGGAAGATGAGCACCAAAACTTGACAATACCGCCCTGGTTCCAATTGCGAAAGTTCGTGACTTTACAAAGTGGTTAAAGGAGAATGTGCTAGTGGCTGTTATAATGTATACGAGTTGTTTTTCCGATCATGATCAATAGTGTTGCTGTGGGGGACATCATTTAATGAATACTCCACTGAGACACGCCAGTGACTGATGACTTTGTTGACAGTTATGAATTTATGCTAGCTCACAGGGTGGTGTATGCGTGTGTGTTAGCGCGCTTATTGTACAGATCCCTGGTGTACGATCTGTAAACACGGAATGCGAAACATGCAAAGGAATATTTAACACCATATTGGCCAGCATATTATTGTGTGTTAGCCACTGAAGGGGTATTAATAGACACATACCGGCGCCGTCCACCTCCATCCCTCCACCATTGCTCGTCGCCATCTTGTCCGATGAACCACGCATGCGCGCTGGGTTCTTCCTCCCCTAGTAGAAAACCAACCGGGGGTGGCGCTGTTACTGCAGATGTTAACAACAAACGACAATTGGGAACGATTATCGCGATCATGTCAGATTCCTGTGGAGGAACATGGCAGATTTTAAAGTATAGTGTTTTCATTAGCATCGTATATTTGGGATAATAATGGCATTTGTGAGTCGGTTTTTAGACTAGGTACTGTTGTCGCGGTGAGAAATCTTTCTTCAGTGTTTGTGATCGTATGCAACGGCGGTGCGTCGGGATATATCTTCCGTGTACAAGAGTTTGTTTACAAAATGGAAGATTTTCGAGTCTGGAATCTGGATTACTTCCCCGAGAATATTTTAATTGATATTTTATCGTATTTAGGTGTGCGAGAGCTGGTCAGAGCGGGAAGGTAACGTGAGCGGTACTCATTGTTTCTGAGCGTAACTATCCGCTTGTTATGTATCGTATTCAAACACAGTAAACCTCTATGTTGTCACTCATATCATCTGATTATATATTTCGTGACTCTTTTTCAGGGTGTGTGAAAGATGGAAACGTCTTGTGAAAGACCAGAGATTGTGGAGACTTGTTGATCTCACTGCCTGGAAAGGGGTACGAAGGCATTTGTTTTGATTGACTGTGTTTGACTATTTGGTTGTTCTACCAACAACATAAATCCTACGAGACGAATTAACAACGTGTACGGGTTATGCATCTGATGTCAATCAACATTTACTTATTTTCCATGATCTTATTAACAATTCATTTACAGGAATCATAAAGGTATTAGTTGTCAAAAGTTCAAATATTGCGTTTTCTTTTGTCTACTGGTATGTTGTCATTCTTCACCCCATCTATTATCCTTGCTGCTCATTGTTGGTCAGGTGACATCCCGCATCCTCTGGGTTCTACTACGCCAGTACCTCGGCTGTGGGCTACGGTGCCTGCGGTTGCGTGGCTTGCTGCTTTCGGCAAGGGGAGGCGTCTTTTTATCCAAGTCCTGGCTCAGAGCTTTGACGCTCAAGTGCCCACGCCTGCGCAAACTCTACCTGCTGCACACAGACCTCAGAGGCTTGCCCAGCTGCCATCTCCTCCCACCGACGTTGCAGGTGCTGGAGCTCCGTGGCTGCGAGCTGCCCCCAAGCTTCTTCAACCTGACCCCTGGTAGTGAGTCGCCGGGTCATGGCGGCGCGCCCTCCAATGTCGGCGCCCAGCAACCAGAACCGAGCGCGGCAGGAAAACGAACGGGCTCCTCGTCGGGGGTCAGCATTGAGCGACTGGTCCTCAACAACGTGCCGTCCTTCACCGACCAGCACCTCCAGAGCCTGACCTCCTGGGATAGGCTGAGTCGCCTAGAGTTGCGCGACACTTTCCGCGTGACGGCCAACGGTCTGCGGAGCTGTGCGGCCAAACACTCTGGATCGGGCCTGGAGGGGCTGTCCAAGCTCAAGTTTTTAGAGATAGGCATCACCGGGAGGCAGGGCTATCAGCTACAAATGGCCTCACTGGGTCTGGGGTCTGGCTGGCTGGGGCTGGAGGAGCTGAGCCTGGGGGGGAAGGAGGTGGGTCCGGGTCTGCTGTGTGCCAGCCGTCTCAAAGACCTCCACAGCCTCTGCTTGTGGGCGTGCACTCTCAGCGAGATGCAGGTACTGAGGAGCTGCAGGATGATCCGTCAGCTGCGCAAGTTGGAGTTCCTGGAGGTTTTCTTCCAGCCAAAGCAGGCCCCGCCGCGGGTGGACGGGGAGGGCAGCGACCAGGAGGAGGAGGAGAGGGACAGTGGGGAGGCGGCAGGTGCGAACGAGGAAGAGGACGGCCATAAGAGACAAGACGGGAACGACCCCATTCCGCGATTGCAGCGGTCGTTAGCTGCCCTGTTGCCACACTGTACGCTAGTGTTCACCAACTGTTCTGTTCAAATAAATTCTGACTAGATTGTCACTTTGTTATGTACTCGGCCAATTGACCATGTTCTTGTCTCTTTAGCCTTAACTCCATTGTATCTACACAGTCTCTATGTTTTATTAACACAACGGTCTCAACATGCAGACAGGAAGCTGCTACTTGCTAAAGCCAGAACTAGCAGATGTCAGCTATTGAGATGAAGGGTATACTGTTCGCAATGTTCCACCTGTTTCCTGTTTCTTCCATTTGTAAACAACCAAAGCTTGAACTCCAGTGATCACATAAAACATGGTAATATGACCAACCCTAATGAGGTCCTATTGTTTTCCTTTTGTATTTGTTACAGCTGTGCCTGGGCATATTGGAAAAAAAATGATGATACACTAATGGCACATTAGTGTATCATCATTACTGTATCCAAAATAGTTATTATTTTAAATATGAAAAAATAAATCATGGGAACACCATCTGTGGAAGTTAATTCCTATTTTGAATAAACCAACGCTCAACATTTAATTATATATAAATATTTATTTTGTATAGTGTTATATCTATTGTTTTTCAATGAAACCCAAACACAAAAAAATCATGCATTTATTGTTTTACACTGCACTTAAAAAATAATAATAAATAAATGAGACAGAACAAAGTTACTTAAAACCGACACACAAAACAAATACATAACTGTTTGATTCATAATAAATTTCAGTTCCTAAGAGAAAAGGAAAATATTAATACGAATTTGAATTAATATTTTCAAGTCACGCCCCTTCCGGTAGAGCCTGTGAGATCGAAAAATATTAATGGTTTCAATGGAGAGAAGATTTTTTGTTTTCTTTGCTTGAAAAATTATCATTTAAATCCACAAACAACAGATGGGTAATCCGGGGCATATAAAGACTGGGACCAGAAAATAGTTACTTTCTCTCCATTGAAACCCATTCATATTTTTCGATCTCATAAGTCCCATGGCCTCTACCGGAAAGGGCGTGACTTCGCCACGCTATGCAGCATCACAAGTCCCGAAGAATGGTCCTATTTTGACCAATGAGCATCCTCTGTACAGCGCGTCGAGACCACCAAGCCAATCAGGAGCAACGAATTTTTTAAACGTTGGCCGCGGTGGACATTCAAAATACTTACATAGTTTAGGTTGTGCTGCGCTCCTACAAGTCTGGCATCGGCATTATTCAAAATGTCGAAGGTAACGTATTTACTTGATACATTATATAACTTTATTAAGAATGGACATTTTCATCAATCCTCAAATACTCTCCCGTTTAAATTGCAGTGTTAGTTTTCACGTCTATCTTTGCTTTTTTGAATAGCTTAGCTTGGCTTTAAGGTCTTCCGTCTTATTATAATCTAATATAAAATAAAAACACTACTTGCCTAACATTGCTTGTTAATCTAAACGTGTGGGTAACTCACTTAATTTCGCTAAAAGATTCTAGGTCACGGCGGATTATCATTCATTAAATAGAAGCTAACGTTGCCTGTACAGCTAGCGGCTGTGTGCCAGACTTCTTATTCATGTGTCTTAATTTATCTTTAGCCGTATAGACAACATTAGGCGGAAACAACTGGACATTGATTTCTGAATAGGTTAACTCTTTCCGTGTAAAAAATAATTATTATAAGTGATTAATGGAATGGGACTAAAATCTGTCGTTGTGTTCTGCTTTTTTGCAGAACAAGGAGAACGCCGATCCCAAAGGCTCCCTAAGACAAGTAGGTTCCTCTCAGACTCAACAACACAGGGACCGCTTATTGAACGAATATTCATTCACTCTTATTAATCATTTAAGCATTTGATGTGATAGTGAATGAATCAATAATGGTGTCTTTCCAAATATCAGTTCACAGCCCTGAGTTCATCAGTTGGTCCACAGCGTGTTCAAGTCAATCCACGGCCAGAGACCTCTGCAGTCATGGGTACTTGGACACCTTCTAATGTCATTTATAAATGAAAGATGTGTTGATGAACGTATTTTTCTAAATAGATCTCTTTTTTTTTCAGGACCAGTAAGAGAACCTGTCTACCCACCGATTACGACTCCCCTAAGGTAATAATTCTTAGTTATCGTATAGGGTCGTTATATGCAAGTTTTTGTTTGTGATATTCTTCGATAATGAGAAATCTATAGCGTAATGTAGTCCTAAATCCAAGTCAATAAATCATAGCTCAGGATAATAAACTATTCGGCACCATCTCGCATTATAAATGCTTTTGCAGTTTCAAACAAATGTTTTTCCATATGACAGAATAATTTAAGGATTAATGACTAAACGATGACCAAAAAACCTTCAAAGGCTTTTATGATTCCAAAATAGTCATTTAGATGTAGTGTTGTGAGGTGCAAGCCCTATTGTTCACTTGGCGAAGAAGGGCTTTACTTCTCATTTGTATTTCTGTATAGCATGTTAAGCTCTCTTGCTGAACCTCAGATGTCTATGTTTTGTAACGCGTACTAATATCCCTTCTTGGTTTAATCTGAATGTCAGTATCAAGAACTTTGACATCGGTCGACCGCTGGGCAAGGGCAAGTTTGGAAACGTCTATATGGCACGAGAGAAGAAGACGAAAGCAGTGATTGCACTGAAGTGTCTGTTCAAGTCCCAGATGGAGAAGGAGGGTGTGGAGCACCAGCTGAGGAGAGAGATCGAGATCCAGGCCCACCTCAAGTAGGTGGTTAGGAAAGTCTAGTTTTTAATGGTAATACTGTTTGATCTTATAATAAGATGTAAGTTGTATATTGGCACTTGTTTATTATGAACATCTATACTGTACCAACGTCAATATATTTTTGTTTCTTTCTGCGGCCAAACTTAATCATTGTAAGTCGCTTTGAATAAAAGCGTCTGCTAAATGCCCTAAATCTATTGTTACATGTTTTCTCAGTTTACTTAAAACTGCCCAAACATTGTGAAGTATTTATAACCAAAGATGCTGATATTCTACTATCTGTTTAGGCATCCCAACATCCTTCAATTTTACAACTACTTCCACGATCGCACGCGAGTCTTCCTGATCCTGGAGTACGCCCCACGGGGCGAGCTGTACAAGGAGCTCCAGAAGTGCGGACGTTTTGACGACCAGCGCACTGCCACGGTAAGGGGGTCCACTATTCATCTATTTTTATATTTATTGTGTTTATTGTGATTGTAACATGATGTGGAGGGTTGGAAAATGTCATTAGTCTGGGTTTTTTGGGATCATGAGACAAACGGCTTCACTGGCTCTGTTGTACTGGGTTGGAATGGTTTGAAGTAGTAGAAGTTACCAAGTGTGGGTACACAAGTGAATCTCCCCTGAACATTACTGACGGCCACGAGCACTGTTAACATTCAGTGGTGAAGCTCTGCAATCAATGCCTGATTTAAAGTGCTTTTGTTGAAGCCAACTTTGTATTTTATGTTGAAAATATTGAATTTCATGTTTTAGTCTTTTCTCACCTACTGTCTTAGGCATGCAATGGTAAGGAAAAAAAATACAGAACTGCGCATCCAGACTTTGAAAAGCAGTTGGACAACATAAAATGTACGATTACTGTACAATACATTTTAACTGGAGTTAAAACCAGTCGTTAGCTAAATGTATTTTTGTCTAATTTTCCAGTCTGTTTATGTTTCAGTACATGGAGGAGATATCCGATGCGCTGTTGTACTGCCATGAGAAAAAGGTGATTCATCGGGACATCAAGCCTGAGAATCTCCTTCTCGGCTTCCGTGGAGAGCTGAAGATCGCAGACTTCGGCTGGTCGGTTCACGCGCCATCCCTGAGGTGAGTTGACAGCACTCCCACATGAGCATTGTGTCTGATCAACCTAAAGGTGGATGAAATCTACACCTTAAAGGACACAAACCTTCAAACTGTTAAACTCAAAATCTGTTTCATGACACCAAACAATCTTTATTAGTAGTCTCACAAGTCCGATGTTGGATCAGGCGTGGGCAATACGTTTTCATTGGGGGCCACATAACCGTGCGTTCACACACCAAACGCGACTGGGCGACAATACTCCATACGAAGTAAACGTAGACGCGTATCAGGCGACCTTTGTCGCTAGAACAACCTGCAGCATGATTTGAAATGTGGCGCGGCATGAACGCCCTGGTACGGGCGAGCGCGTTCATGAGGATTTAGTAGCGTGACACAACACATCGCTCGAGTTGAAATATTTGAACTTTTGCCGCAACAGTCGCGTGATGACAGCCAATCAGCGGTCACTCCCTGAGTGACGTAGCGTAACAGCGTTCAATCGGCCAACCGTTCCCTGCAGTGCAGTCCGGAGTGAACCGCAGCATGGAGGAGAAAGTGATTGTTGCCTTTTGCGACTCCCGGAGCTCTATATATGATAGTATATAAATATCATATAATATCGCGGACAAAAGCTGTGTGCCCCTCCGGTTGATATTATGAAAAGACTGCGTTGGGTTCTACGATGTCTCTGGTACTTCCCCAACAACTCAACTTCCTCATACAAGCGCGACTAAAGTCGCTTGATAAAACTTGCACAAATCACTACCATGATGGCTTATGACTTGTCGCGCAATCAAACTCGGGTGTGAACTAGGCCTGCATGATAAATCGTTATAAAATCGCGATCTCGATTCGCCCGTGTGGATTTAAGTTTTAAATTAGAATTGGAATCGTGCAGGCCTAGTGTGAACACGCAGTAGAGATTCCGAATGCGTTTGAGTGCAGAGGAAATTCTGTCATGTCTCTTAAAAATTAGTTAGGATTATAGAAAATATATGGCTGTATCTCTTATGAAGCCTTTATAATTAGGTCACATCAAATTGTCTGACTAAAATTATTGTATTTAATTCATCATGTACACAACTTGAATACTGATTGTACAGTTGGTTTAAAAAGGTTAAAAAAACAAGTGCGCTGAACAGGTGTATTGATGAGGTTAATGATAAGGTTGATTAGATGTCTTGTTATCGGATAGTATTTGTAAACCCTCTGATGTTGTTTTGATGAGAACCAATGGAAGCAGAAAACAGGGTGTATTCTAGAAAAAGCATTTAGTTGAATGAGCGTGCCTGAGTAGGGACTGTTTTGCGTACAATAATAAAGTCTCCTCAGTTTTCTGTGCCGTCACCCCCCAGAAGTTCTGCTACCAAACAGACCTGCTGGGGCTAGTGAATTTAATTCCCAGTTGCTATATTTTGTAGTTTGTCTTTTAGTAAAGGGACTAGATGCGCTCGCAGATGGGAAATGGCGTTTGCCACAGCAGAAATACAGTGATAAGAATTGAACAGATGCATCTTTAACAATCAGAAGCTCCTTGAGTTTTATTGGTTCTCAAATCCACGTCCCCTCTGTGATGCGAAGGCGCCGGACGATGTGCGGTACCCTGGACTACCTGCCCCCAGAGATGGTGGAGGGCCACTCGCACGACGAGAAGGTGGACCTGTGGTGCATCGGCGTCCTCTGCTACGAGTGTTTGGTCGGCAACCCCCCCTTTGAGACCGGCAGCCACTCGGAGACGTACACCAGGATCACCAAGGTGGGCCCTCGTACTGATGCTGTCGGGGGACACGGCCGGAATGTCTGAGCATGCCACTGTTGACGGTTCGAATGAACATTTTGGAAGTGAAATGAATGTCTGAAATAATGGTGAGAATCGTTTTTTGGGCCGGTACTTCACATTATGGAGGTCCAGTGAGTATCTTTTCTTGATGCACTAAAAAGGAAAAAGCGAAAATACAAAAGATTAATTGTATGTAATATAAAAATATCAGTAAGCATGGGTCCGGGAGGTCTGTTTGTAAGGCTTACTGCTGTAATAGCTGTTATTTGGGTGTGATGTTTGGGTCATGGTCACCCCCAGTTCCCTCTGGGTTATGGCGCATTTCCAACGGATGTCGGTTCAGCCTGAAATGGTGCGGCATTGGGTTGCGTTTCAATCGCTTTACGGCTATCGCCTTACGGCTTAAACCCGCCCTACCATAAGGGTGCTGTCCGTGGTGGAAACGCGAGCCTTAACTAAGCTGGGCTATATCGCGCCCTCGCCACTGGGCTGAGGCGTGCTGGGTCCAAAGCGTGCCCGCCGGTGAAGAGCGTCATCAGGATTTAGAGCCCTAACCCCTGCGCTACCTTGGAAACCCAGAGAGCACAATTGGAAATTGCTCAGTGAGTCACTCTAGGAATGAGCAATATACTCATTCCTCGATCTCCCCGAATCCGAACATGAAACAATCGCATCAGTGTGTCTGATATCGGTAGGCCAGAAGCTTTGCTGTTTTACCGACCGGATACGGCAAGAGTCTAATCTATTGGTTAGCTCCGCTGGTAGCTTAGAGTATGGGGCTCTGGATACGTCGACCCTTGTAGTCTGATTGGTCGCAGTGTTATCTAATTGGGTGCATTGATGTTTTCAAATGCATGCTTGGTGCCGCCCCTCAAGTTTGCCTATTTTCATTACTCGTTGCCAGACCCTACAGCTTCTAAGATGTGGGTCTGGATTCCCAGGCTACCTTTGCCGTGTAATGGATATTAAATGTGTTTCCGTGCAGACGTTTCAAAGGTAGCGATGCTACCCATCGCTAACGTCCCCCTCTGCGTTCCTCAGGTGGACCTGAAGTTCCCTAAGATAGTGTCCGAGGGAGCAAAGGACCTGATCTCCAAGCTGCTCCGCCACAACCCAATCAACCGCCTGCCCCTGCGCGATGTCCTGGAGCACCCGTACGTGAAGACCAACTCTCGCAGGGTCCTCCCCCCCGTGTGCAATGCCGTGAGACACTAAAGGCGCGAGGCGGCGCAGTCCCTCCCGACCGCTCGGCCTTGTGACTGAACTGGCTGGTCCGTCGGTGTATCTCTGGAGAGACTCAAGGCCAGTTAAGATGGGTTTTATCCTCTGTTTCACTGCTGCGGACGTCACACTGCCAAAGATTCTGGGACTATTTCATCCTAAGGGCGCTGGTGTTTTGCCCTCTTGGCCATACTGTACAGTTTTTCTTTTTGCGGTCTTCTTTCCTTTATTTCCCCTGTTGTATTTTCTGATTGATGTGATTTCTTTCCTTTTTTTCCCTTTGGTATTTTCTGATGGATGTGATTTTCTTTGGTGCTAACATATTTGTTGCACTGTTATGAGTGGAAGGGGTTCTTAGGTTTTTAAATATGTATATCTTTCAAGTGTCTTTTTTTTTTTGTGAACCTACACCCATCTTTAGGGTTTATAAACTATTAAATCTTTTTACTACAGAAATTTGTTGGCATCTGTTGGCTATTGGTGAGTGAAATGCTTTGTGAGAATATGTTTAGAGTGGAATGTGCCGGCTTTGGTATGAGCCCATTTAGATTTGACCCTGCTCCTGGTTGAGTTCTTATCGAGCAAGGCATTTAATCCCTGTTAGGTTTAGGGAATCCAGGAGGCCTGTCAATCACAGCCGGTTCATAGCTGCAACACTAGTCAATAGTGGAAAAAAAAAAGCGGTAGCCATGTAGTCCTGCTTATCCTATAGTATTAAAACTAGTAGTTAATCTAATATGGCTGAATTTAACCCTAATCAATGGGAAATTTCGGAGCTCATGACGAGACTAACGGGGCTTGTACATCACAATATATTATGGAATGCATTGTTTTGAGATATGCCGCAATTCTGAGAGGACTTGAGAGTTTTAATACTGCAGTCTGCAAATATTAAAACTGTTAACTAATGGGAACTTTGGTTTGCCATGTTTCGCATGAGAAACACTGAGGCAGTTTCCAAAACAATGTTTTTATTACAAGGGTGGAGCACAAATTCGTCCTTTTACTAAAGCAGTCTGTGGGTCCCCTTCCTCTCTTGATCCATTTATCTCAGGCTTCTAAAGAATAGGGCAAACAATTGTACACATTAATCTGTATGGGTTTTAGGGTGACACTGAACTGTTCATACCACATTATTAAGTAATGGGTGACGTGTGTTCTGCTCACTTTGAAATCTCACATTTAAAGCATAAGGAATCCTACAATTACTTTCATGATCAATGAACTTTTTGCGTAGACCATCATGCTTAAAGGAGGGATTTCTATGCCAGGTTTGAATGGGATTAGCCAATGCAGGAAATTTTGAAAATCTGCCTTTTCCTGTATTTTAGTGACACAAGACAGAGATCAACCTAGATGAAGCCTGGATAGATCAGCAAAATTTGCTATAGTCCACTGACTAGGATGTTCGACTGATCTATCCATCCTACATCTAGGTCGATACTCCCACCCAAGCAGTCAATCAAGCACGTCAGGGTTTTTGAACCGAGCTCAAACTGTTAACAGGTAGTTAAAATGCCGCCTAGTGGTGAATCTCTCAAAGTGATCAGTTAACTGTTGCGGTTTTGTGGGTGTTTTGTGCTTTCGATATATTGTGATGTACCTAACACTTGTAACCATTAAAAGGGTATATTGTAATGAGATCATTAGCTGCTCTTGATAATATATGTTTCATAATTTCGACTTGTTACTTTGGACGAGTACATTTTATACACGATAGCGTGGCCGAGCGGTCTAAGGCGCTGGATTAAGGTTCCAGTCTCTTCGGAGGCGTGGGTTCAAATCCCACCGCTGTCAGAACAAGGTTTTGTTAAGAAAATTATTCAAACTAATCCATGACATCGAGTGTGTTCTGCAGAAAATTTCCTCTCATCTGTAACTCGTACATGAGTAAATAACATGATGATGAATGATATTAATAAATACATAAATAATTGCTTCCGTTCATTAGTTATGCCTTACATATCTAAAGAGTCACCGTCAAGAATATACCGCTAGGCGGCGCCAAACATTGGTAGTAATGTTTCTTCTTCCGGGTCAAAGCACTGTTTCGAAGTTGAACAACCATAATAGAAATCCGGGTGCTCGATTTGAATGTTCACGAATGAAAGAGGAAAGCTATTATTGCTATTTTAATTTGTATTAACTGTAGCTGGTTACTATTAGTGCCAAATGGCTGGTTTACCACCCGGTGACCCGCAGTTGGTCTCTATGATCGTCAATCATTTAAAAACCCAGGGTCTTTTTGACCAGTTTAGGAGGGACTGCCTGGCAGACGTGGATACAAAGGTACAGTTCAATCAATTGTAAACTTTATATCTGGATTTTTTATTGGTAAAGTATTATCTATATATGTTTTGGTATACTCTAAAACTCGCGAGCTCCTCAGGAAATGTGCTGGTGTATAAAACCTGTCTGTGATTTAAAGGTTACCCCCGCGTAACATTTAAATCATAACAACAACCCGGCTGCATCGTATTTATCATAGACAATCTGTTTCTGTAACGGTACGGTGGTGTGTGTTTAACGTGGATATTAATGTAGATTCTTCCTCCACCGTCATTTACAGCCTGCTTACCTGAATCTGAAACAAAGAGTTGACAACTTTGTCTCCAATCACCTCTCAAACCACACATGGAGTCCTCATTTGAACAAGAACCAGCTCAGGAACAACATAAGACAGTTGGTGCTACAGTACGTGACACATACCTGAACTTCCTCGCTATTCATTTATATTTTTTCCCCTTGAGTGAATGTATATTCTACAATGTACACATTTACATTTAGGGCATTTAACAGACGCTTTTACACAAAGCGACTTATGTTAAATATGTACTTCTAAATAAAAGATAAATGGTCACACCTTTTTGTGTGTTCATTATCAATCACACGTGAATCATAAACACGTAGTGGGACCTTCATTTAGAGTTTTACTTTTCAGGTCTGGTATGCTGGAACAGGGAGTTGACCGGATTGTGGCCCAGGTGGTCGATCCTAAGATCAACCACACCTTCAGGCCGCAGGTGGAGCGAGTGGTCCGGGAATTCCTGTCACCTGGCAGCTATAGCGAAGAGCCTCCCCTCCCAGTCTCCTCTGCTGATGTTAAACCTGAAAGCAGTGCTCTGGAGCAAGGTGAGCACATAATGATGTTATTCTTATTCAAAGCCAGATAGAAACAGGCATTTTCCAATAGTTTTGGAATCAGAAAGGTATGTTTTCACGAGGGGCAGTTCACAGTTGGTGCAGTACGATGGTTACATGAGGCTGACCATCACACTATGTGGCTTTTATCTTCAGTCCCGTCAGCCGCCCCGCCCACCACCACGACGGCGAGCGACGCCATGTCCATCCTGGACACCATCACCTCCCTGAACCAGGGGGCCAGCTCCTGGGCCGGCCCGAGCGGGGAGAAGGGCCGCAAGGGCCCCACCCCAGAGGAGCCCATGCAGGGGGAGAAGGGAGACCATGACATGGTCATAGCGGAAGGGGGTGACCTCAGCCAAGACGGACAGACCGCGGACGTGGCAGAGGAAGCTCAACTGGCGCTAGAGATCCAAGCGGTTGACATCAAGACGGAGGAGTCTCAGGAGTCCAGCAAGGAGGAGGGAGAGGCGGTTGAGGTGAAGACGAAAGAGGAGGAGACGGACGGGGAGGAGGGGGAGAAGGCAGGAGGCCCGGAGCAGGCCGACGAGGAGAAGGACAAGGCAGGCGGCCGGACCGGGAAGGCCTCCGCGGAGAAGCTGCAGGAGGACGACGACGTGTTGAAATCCCCCAATCAGATACGGCAGAAGGCGAGGGAGAGGCTGAAGGAAGGTGAGCAGGGTGGAGGAGGATGGTGTTGCTGACTATGACTTGTTTATTCAATGCCTTTTTTATTTTGTTTTGGTGTAAAACTTGCATTGCATGGTCAATTTACGTGAAAGCTTAACGAGCAATTAGAAGTCGGATATGGCCCATATTATTATATGTGAATTAATAATAACGTATATTATAGATTCCATGGTGGTTTATTTGTATCCAAATTATTATTATTATTATTATTATTATAATACCACAGCACTTAATAGGAACCGCCGTAGGAAGGATTGGATCTAACGTGTCTCTCCCCGGCAGAGTATTCCCTGGAGGACTCTGACCTGGAGGGCCTGAGTGACATCACCGTGAGCTCGGTGCACACCAGCGACCTGTCCTCCTTCGAGGAAGACAGCGACGAAGAGCAGCCGCTGTCCTCGTCCTCCTCCGAGGGCCAGCTCCCGTCTGATGGTCCGTCTCTTTGCATTCTCCTCCTCATGTTTAGCTTTATTTCATATCATTCAAAATTAAAGACCAAAAAAACAAGACGTCCTACAAGAAATCCTTCCACCGTTCAAATTCTGTTAAAAGCGTTCCTGTTTGGAACGGGCTGATTGCTTGGCCTCCTGCATCATTGCGTCCAGCTTTCTTGAGAACCGTAAATCCAAACAACTTAAAGCTCAACACTGCACTTCCTGAGTACTGAACAATGCACGCATCAAGCGTGATGCCGTTCGGATCTACAGGTGTCAAGAAAATTGAAAGACGGAGAGACATAGAGAGACTCCTCGTTATACCTAAACATTAATAATGAATAAGCAACGAATGACTACGCGTTATTTTCAACCTCTTAAGGTAACCTTTCTTCTCATGACTGAACCCTTCTTTATTCTACTTAAACTCCAGGAGAAGGAGGAGTGGATAAGGAAGCGAGTGCAGACAAAGAGGACGACGACAAGGAGCAGAAGCCCAGACGCAAGGCCTACGTCCACAAGCCCTTCCTGTACTCCCGTTACTATAGCGACTCGGACGACGAGGTCACGGTGGAGGAGCGGCGCAGATGTGCAGTAAGTCCCCCGCTCCCACGTGTTGTCTGAGCACTTTGCCTGAGTCGATGCTCTTACTTTCGCTTTGCAAATGGAGAGAAACGTACTCGGAAGATTGATTTGTGCACGAGGCATGATGCGTGCGAGGCAGATCTATGACCTGATGGCTGTTCTGCTAGGCCAAGGACAAGGAGGACCGACTGCTCAAGAGACAACAGAACCGGGAGCGCATGGAGGAGAGGCGCAAGCAGAAAGCAGCGCAGGCCGAGCTGCAAGGTGCGGTCCCCGTCCACCGGAACCCTCCCCTCTGGTTCTTCTGTAGAACCAGGGAGGAGGTCGTCCTCTAGGGATCCTCGTGATCCATTGAGTCCGTTAGAAACACTTGCGCCACACGGATCTAATATAGGAGAGTAAAAAAAAATAAAAAATACTCATTTATTTAAAGGTACATTGTTCTTAAATTCTTGCTATAATGTCTGCTGGAATGTTAGAAAACGTTCAGTATTAAATAAATATTTTGTATCAAATTTTTAATAGATTTTTTTTATAGACAAAAAAGTTTATACAGGACATTTAATTGTTTGATTTATGCAATGGTGAAAAATTAAAGCAAAATGAATGAAAAACATTAAAAGCCACATTCGGTATTCGGTTTCGGCCTTCGGCCAACTGCTTCAGTATATTCGGTTTCGGTTTCGGCCAAGAATTTTCATTTCGGTGCATCCCTAATCTTTAATCCCCCCAGCCCGGAGGAGGCAGCAGCGGAGCGACTCTCCCAGCGCCGAGGAACCCCAGGCCAAGCAGGCGCGCAAAGAGCGGAAAGTTCTGGAGAAGAAGATGGCCCTTAATAGGAAGAGGAAACTCGACTCACGGTGTGTGTCCAGGACTGTGTGTACGGGCTTGAATGTGTCTGTCTGAGCGCGTGTTTACATAGCTGTGTGATGCACTCTATTCGATTGACTAATGGATCTTGCTTTTCCTTCAGGAAAGAGGGCGACACCTCAAGCAGGAAGAAATCGGACTCCGTTGGCGAAGGCTCAAAGAGAGTACGAACAAATGTTTTTTGAAACACTGATTTAATCCATGGCCTTTTTGTTCATATGGTTTTTCAATCTGATTTTATTTTTTTGTTTTTTTCCCCAAATAGGAATCAAAATCGGGAGTGCTGAAGCCCCTGCAGCCAAAGTCCATCAGAAAAGAATCGCAGTCGTTGGACGAGAGAAGCAGAAGGCACAGCGGGAGCGTTTCCGAGGACTCCAGCGAACCCAAAAAGAGCTCCGAGAAGAGCCGCACGCACTCCTTCATCCTGGAGCTGGAGCAGGGCTCCCAGGATGCCCTCAAGCACCGCCCTGCCGGGAAATTCGACCGGCATTCCCGCAAAGACTCTGTTTCTAAAGAGCGCAAGGAGAAGGATCGGAGCGTGTCGGACGAGCGCGCGAAACCCAAACCGAAGCCCGAGAAAAGTCGAGCAGAGGCTCAACCGGGAGAGGCGTCGCACAAGGAGGCTCCTGCCGCCAAAACGACCGTTTCTGAGGAGAAAGGGGAGAAAAAGGCAAAGGTCAAAGGTGAGAAGAAGACGCCGGGAGCGGCGAGGGAAGGGAGAGGGTCCGTGTTGGAAGGTGCGACGGACGAGGGGACTTCTAAAGACCCCACGTCCTCCAAGAAAGGGAAGGCGGCCTCCATGGACTCCCCCAGACCGGAGAAGGAGAAGGAGGGAGAGAAGGAGAAGGAGAGGGGGAGGGAGAAGGTCAGAGAAAAGGAGAAGCCAAAAGGAGAGAAGAATTCCACTAAGAGTGAAAGCCCCAAGGTGTCGCTGACTCCGGACACGTCGAGCGCCTCCCGGGCGGAGCGCGGGGAGGTGGAAGTGGACGGCGCCAAGAGGAAGGAGAAGCCTCCCAAGGAGCTCCTACGACGCACCAAGAGCTGCTCCGGGGACCGGCCGGCGGAGAAGCCCAAGGGGAAGACGGAGGGGCGAGACGGCGAGAGGGAGAAGACCGCCAAGGTCGACGCGGAGGGTCCGAAGGCGAGCAACAAGTCGAGCTCCGAGGCGGACAAGGACCCCCGGAGGTCCAAGCTCACGGAGAAGGGGAAAGTCCCGGAGAAGACGTCCAAGTCGAAGGTCAGGGAAGATGTGAAGAGTCCGTCGTCGTCGTCCAAGAGTGAGAAGAAGGCTCCGGCCGCCGAGGTCAAAGGTAAAGCGGTCCCGCCGGTCGGCAAACACGACGCCGCCGCCAAGGAAAAGGGGAAGGACGGGAGCGCCAAGGAAAACCGGCACGCCCCGGAAGAGCCTCTCCAGGAGAAACCCGAGGAAACCCGCAGGGCTGCCAAGAGGAAGGCCGAGAAGGGCGACAAGATCCCGGAGAGAAAGGACAACGACGGGCCCGAGGCGAAGAAGAAGACGACGAAGGGTCACCAGGGCGACGACAAGGGTCACCAGGGCGACGACAAGGGTCACCAGGGCGACGGCAAGCTTGAGAAGGCGGCGGCGTCCTCACTTCCCTCTCCGGTGGTCGAGGCGGATGAAACGCCAGCCGAGAAACCGGCGCTCCCCCGGGACGCCAGCACCGCCCTCGGTCCCGCCGTTGCCACGGTGACCCCCAGCACGACCACCCCTGCCCCCGCCACCACCACCGTTCCCACCATCACCACCACCACCGCCGTCCCCACCACCGCCTCCCCGTCCGACGACACGTACGACGACGCCCTCAGCGACATCACGCCCGAGCCCGGCGAGGGAGAGACGGAGGCGCGGCTCAGAGACCTGGAGGGTCTGCCGGCGGCGGCGCCCAGCGCGGCGGCCGACCCCCTGCTGACCCTGGTGGACATCTGCACGTCGGCGGACGCCCTGGTCACGCGGGACGACCCCCCCCAGGCGCCGGTGGTGGCGGACGCAGAGGACGCCGAGATCAAGATGATGACGGAGGCCGCGCTGACCCTCCTGTCCATGGACCCGGAGAGCATCATGTCCGCCGGGGCCCCCTTCGCGCCCCCCCCTCCCCCTGCGGTCACCGCGGAGGGGCTGGTGCCTCCGGGGGACGCTCCCGCTGCTGGGGACGCCGGGGACGCAGGGAAGGGGGTTCCCGCTGATGCACCCCCTGTGGCGGGAGTCGAACCCGCGACTGAAAGGGAGGAAGAGCCGTCCCCGGTCTCCCCGGACCGGGTCGCTGAGCCTGAGGACGGGAAGGACCAAAGGACAGGCACGGCCACAATACTCTACTTTGAAATGTCATTTAAGGACGTATTCATTATTTATTTTGAACTTCAACATCATTCCTTCCACAGATGCGTCCGATAGGTCAGAGAAAGAACCAATGGTCTCCAGGGAGCGGACGGCGCCTTCACCTGTTCCAGAGGTGAGAAGTCACATGATCATTCTCGCCACGCTGTGCATCCAGAAAATATCTGGTGGTCGTTCTGAATTGCTTCTTAAACATTTTATCATAGTGCAATATAATGCATGATTCAATATATTTTTTTAAGTATTTCATTTTAACTTGATTTAACTAAACTGAACTGAACGTTGACGGTATAATATTCAAACAAATGTGTGTTTACCGTTCCTCTATTCTTTCTATTATAGGTTGATCAAATTAAGTCCGACAAGACTTCAAATCTCAGAGATCCAGAGATGGAAGCAGAACCAGAAACGCCCTCTGTCGACCTGTTGTCACCGGAAATGGGAATTAACAGTAAGAGGTTTTGATCTGATGTGGGTTTGTGAGTACGTCAACTGTCATAAAATGTAGATGTTCCCCGGTGAAATGGTCTCTGTGATAAAGACGCAGCCGTTTACTTCGGGGAAACTGTTTTCTGTGTGCTTAACTGTGGTGGCTCATGTCTAAGGTTTTCTGATTTACATTGTACCACTGCTTCAGCTGCAGGCGAAGCTGGGTCCGAACACCTTGAGACCAAAGTAAAGGCAGAAACGACCGCCAACACCCGGGTGATCAGCTCTGAACCTCTCCCAACCAATGTGTCGGAAGAGTCTGAAAGCTCCAGCCAACCTGGTGAGGCACGATGTGTATATTTAAGTAAAGAAAGGAGAATACCAGTCCTTCCTTTTCAATGCTGTGATCTGATCCTTCTTCCTCCTTTAGGGGAACCCAAGCCAGAGGTGGTGGGTGCCGAGATGAGCGCGAAGGTGAGCTGCAGGGCGGGCATGTATACGCTTTCCGCTAGCTGTTATTTTGGTGGTTTGATCTCCTAGCGAAGTGGCCCCTGAGCGAGACACATAACCCGTACTGCTCCCTCCAGGCGCGGCCGCTGTTCTGGCTGACACCTTTTGGTGTATGAATGTGTTTTATGAATGTGTTTTATGAATGTGTAAATGTGAGCACTAATTGAAAAGCGCTTCGAGTTGCCATAGGTTAGAAAATCTCGGATAACTGCAGTCCGATTTTTAGTGTTGGGGTTATATTTCTGAGCCGTCTGTTTCTGTCCAATAGGAAGAGGAGATGGAGGTTGGGGAGATTCAGGCAACGGTGGACGTTGACAACGTTGGTAAGTAACTAGTCATCATTCCTTATTCGGTTCAAAATCTAACTTTGACCGTTTTTTAATAATGCTATTCTTGATGTATAGTGGATGATCGAGATCAGAAAAACGTTCTTGTTATTTACATTTGATGTTTTCGTTAGCCGTTCAACCAGTTCCGGAGGGAGAGGGGGTCACAAAAGATTCACAAAATGTAAGTCATCTCTTAACATTCACACAGTAGTATTACTTCAAACCGTGTACTTGAAAAGTTCTTCAAAGGAGGTGAATGTGATATTGACTATGATGTATTATGTTTGCTATTGTTAACTAAACCACATATTAATCAGACTTTTGATTGATTATGTTGTTTGTATCTCGTCTTCACAGACGGTGTGTGATGTTCCGGCCCCTACGCTGGAGGTTGAAGGGACCAAGCATCAACATGAATCCAAGACTGCGGAAGATACCGGTGAGTGTGTTCACTACATCTCCTCGCCTGGACCACTCATATAATTTAAATAATGATCACAAACCATCAGTTGAAATGGATGAACAACAAACAATCAGTTTCCTCAGAGTCAACTTGGCTTGTTGTGGGTTGCCTTCTCTCTTCCAGCCTCTGACTTGGATAAGCAGCAGGAGGAGGAGAGGACCACGGACCTGTCCCAGAAGGTCAATATCTTCAAATGATTCTATTATTCTTTGAATCAGCCATAGCACTTATGATCAATAGATAGGGGGGTGTGTGTGTGTGTGTGTGTGTGTGTGTGTGTGTGTGTGTGTGTGTGTGTGTGTGTGTGTGTGTGTGTGTGTGTGTGTGTGTGTGTGTGTGTGTGTGTGTGTGTGTGTGTGTGTGTGTGTGTGTGTGTGTGTGTGTGTGACCGACCACACTGTGTTAATGCCCTGCCTGACAAGGTGAGCTGGACAGGTCCTTACGACTGACACACGATTCAGTGAAATAACAATCTGCTTCACCTGATCCGCATTCTTAATTCTATCCATTTTGTTCTTCAGGAAGATAAAACGGAGGGGAGACTGACCCGCATGCGGAGGCTTTCAATGCAGAAATCCTCCTGCAGCAAGGACTCTGGTACTTTATGTTTACTATTATTTATACTCTGTCAAAGGAAACGTTTGGATCAGGGTTCTGCATTGACCTGCACGGCCCGGCACGGGACTTCAAGAGTGTGTATCTGACCCGTGTCGCCTGTAGGGCTGGTTAGTGTTACAGCTCATTCTTATGAACAAGTTAGACTGTTAACAGTGAGATATTATGGCGTTTATAGAGTATCATTCCTAGGATTCGAGTTAAAAAAGATATAGCAATTTATAGCAAAGCAGGGAGACTGCACTGGAGGAGGACAGGCGAGCCAAAGAGAGGCGCGTCTGCCCAAAATCTGAAAGAGCACTGGTACAGGCAAAGGGAAAATTGCACAAGTAATGTGCTTTAGTGGGCTGGACTGGAGTTGTATGTGGTGGGGAAATGTATGTCATTATTTTTAAGTTATTTGTAATTCACGTAAATACATCTTAATTCTAATTGATGCAACTGAGTTTTTTTTATTGTTAGCCCTGCTTCATATAGGTCTGAATGTCACTGACGGGCTTTTATGTGCCAATTTAACAGAGTTAGTAGAAAGTATCTCATGAATCATAGGAGGGGGGCACCACCCATTGCTCATTTTTAGTTTTTTTCCTGGCATTAAAAGGTTGTCACCTTTTTGGGCCTTCACCAGTTTGCACCCCTGATTATCCCAGATTAACAACTACCTGAATAACGTTTTGGTTATTCATCTAAGTGAGAAATATGCTGAGATTTTATTTTTATTGAAGGACACCACAGTATTCTACAGTCTCTCACAGGTCTAAATGCTTGGCCTCCCCAGTGCTAGTCGTAAACTAGAGAGTAAATTGCTCCTCGTTGACCTCTCCTGGTCATAGTTTTCCCTCCCGGTACGAGGACTTGAACAAAAAGGGTACTTTATTATTAAACGTTGTCATTAGCGCGGCTGGAGTAGATGAAAATACAGTTGAAGCCGATGAAAATACCTGACCTCCCTGTGAAAATACATGCAAACGTAATAATTTTCATTCTTTCTACAGATTCAGCTGAGAAGGAGGAAAAGGACGGCCAAGAGCAACCGTCTGTCGAGGTAGGAAAATAAAATAAAATCAAACCAAACACTACAAATACACGGCGGTTTGGCCTCCATTTTGAATTGGTTGCTTTAAAGTTTACGAGCTCAATTACTCGCTCCTAGCACTTTTCGGGGCCCTTAGCTCGAACTTGTTCGAACGATGGGTTAGCTCACGTTCACTGCGTCTCTCTGTTACGGTTTACAATCTGTTTGTGTTCGTTTGTCTCATTCCTATTGCCTGATGAATGAGTGAATTTAATTTAATTTATAATATTTCTTAGAGACTGAATATATTGTATTACTTCTCTAACATTTCCACCATCATGTAGGAATGTTCAGGCTATCTGGACGTTTGAATCCCTTCGTCTCTTCATTCTGTTTGTCCTCAGGAAACCGAAGAGGTCAAAGCGCCAGAGGCCAGAGCTCCCCGCCGAGGACGGTCGTCCAGAGCTGGACCCGAGGGGGCGGAGGAGGGCGAGGAGGGAGAGGAGGAGGAGGAGGTGAAGGAGGAGGAGGAGACGCACCCCAAGGAGGTGGAGAAGAAGGCAGAGACTCCCACCCGCAGGGGGCGCCGTCCAGCGAACCAGGCCCAAGACACCACCGCCTCCACCTCTACCACCACCACCACCACCACCACCACCACCACCACCAGTAAGGGTCTCCATATCAAGAGGCTAGCGACTCTCTTAGGGACTAGAAATCATGATTAATAATCATTTTGTTAAAAGATCTATTGAAATTAAGGATTAGGACTTCAATTGCGTCGGTACTTTTGTGCAAAAGGGGGATATTGAGTAAGGTTGTATCAATTGGCTAATAATTATTATTTAGGCTTTTAGCAGCTTGCAACAAAATACTTGAGTCTTTTAGATGGAAAAGTGGCAGGTAGGTGTCGGACATCTTGCCCAAGGTGCCTACAGAGTAGGCTGTGAGTGTGGACATTTGAGTTCAAGACCACAACCCTTTCAGCTGGGAGTCAAACACCGTGAGCTCGACCCTATCCTACCCCAACTGTAAGGCATCCAGTTTGGCCGTGGCATGGCTCGGTGGACAACAATGTGTTTCCATCGACCAAAGACCTCTTCCTCACCTGTCAAATAGTTATTGTTTTGGATGTAAGGCTCGTCTTGAGCCTTCACAGGGCTGTTCTGGGAATGAATGTTCGGAGCTTAATCCGTTTAGAAGGGCACATGTAAATATAACAGAACCTCACTGTATTGGCCTAGCCCAAAGTTTGGATCCTTTATTCAGGACAATAACACCTTCCTTCCTTCTCTCATCTTCAGTTGTTCAGGAGAAAGATGAGAAGAAAGATGAGGAGAAAGAAGAAACCCCATTGGAGCAAAAAGAGGTTTCAGTTTGTTCCCAGCTTTTGTATTATTGTTAAATATATGCAATATCGGATCATTATTATCGGATATGCACCTGAATGACGAGTAGAGAGACAACCCCTTCAGCAGACTCAAATATGTTAAAACTAAAGTGTAATATTGGGGCGTATGGAGCGAGTTGGTATGATGACCAACTCACTGTTTATTCCTATTTCCTGTCGCCTCGTCAGTCCGAGGCCCGCGGTGTCGTTGATGCAGTGGAGCCGTCCCATCCTGGGCTTACCTCCCAAACTGGTGAGCTGGCTTCTAATTCAGTTACCGTCCCACTGGGTCCTCGTCTCTGGCTTTGTATTTAAAGAGAGACCAGTGCCGAATTCGGTGTGGTTGGGGAGCTAGTCAGCTAACTAGCCGAGTCAGCTAACTAGCCTAGTCAGCTAACTAGCCTAGTCGGGTAGCTGGCCAGCTGAAAAGATAATGGATTGTGACACAATTTAATTGTTTCAGCCTTTGTTTCTCCCCCCCCCCCCCTCCCAACTGCTTCTCTAGGTGAGCCCTCAAAAACAGAAGGTTGTGAAGAGACACAGAAATCTGCAGAAGTGAGTTTTATTCCCAGTATATTTACATGTTCATCTGACCTTTGTTGACCGTTCCATTATGTCTGGGTTTTCATGCCCGCTGTGGTTTGTCAACCCTGAGGTAAAAAGAGTTTAGATCCTGAGGTCTTCTGTTCATTGCGCTTGTGTCGTTGTCCCTACAGGAGACCAGCGAGGAGCAAGAGGAGAAACAACACAGCCCAGACGACGGTGGGAGTAACACGCAACATAACCAATAATGCACATTGAATTTGTTCCAGTGTGCTTTAAATTTAAGATCATCCCCACGGATCTGACTTATCTGACATCTTTAACACTCATTCTATAAAAAATCGGTTACATGTTAATCTGATTGTTTTTTTTGTCTCTCTCTTCCTCTCAGGCGACCAATCAGAAGACCTGGAGGAAGGAAAACAGGAAGGCTCCAGTGATAACAAGACAGATGTATGCAAATACACAAAATACCAAAGAATACACATATGGATGTGTGGCAAAATAAACAGCGATGAAACTAAATAATATTTCTATTATTTAATATTACTATTGTTTGTATAGGTTTCTTTAACATTACTGTATTTTCGAGTAGAGGATTAATAAGAATTAAACTAGCCTCATCTGAGTAATCATCCGCTTCACAACGTACCTTCTGGTACTTTCTCTTTATGAAGTGCAAACATTTGGTACGGCAGAGATCTCCACTGAGTTGTTGTCCGTGTCCCCGTCTGAAGGTGGAGGAGGAACAGCCCCGGTCGGAGCAGGAGACCACTCTCAAGAAACCCGCCCGGAGGGGCCGGCCTCCCAAAGCCGCTGCCGCTGCCGCCGCCGCCGCCGCCGCCACCGCTGCCGCCGCTGCCGCCGCCAACGCAGACTCAGGTACAGCCGTCAAAACACTAGAACTAAAGATGACGTCATACCCCTGAATATAACAAAATAGGGTCAGTGGGGAGTTCACCTTCACTGCATGAGCTCCCAAGCAGCCAACACGTATTCCTGGCTCCGGGTGTTCTACTGAACGTGTTCATAAAGCGCACGTCTTGTCTCTGATCAGCTGACGCTATGTTGGGTAACAGCCAGCTGTTTGGTACCGTTGATCCACCCCAGAAGCCAAACACCCTCGGTGCCCCTCGCGGCCAGCCGAGTGATGGACGAGCACTGCCCTCCTTTATCGTTGGCTTAGATTTGCGCACCATTCCTCCGCTTTGCTGGAAGGTCCGTCAACAGAGAGTGTGTTTCCCAAGCAACGTCTGTGTTGCCTCACTAAAGTGGTTGCGTACAAGTTTGCTTCAAAATCTGAAAGTTGTTTTGTTTTAAAGCTTTTCTTCTTATTTTGCTTGGCCTTCTGTAAGTGCTCGTAATTGTGTAACTTTATAATTTATTAATACTCTTGTCACCCATATTCAGTACATCTAGTCTTATTAAAGCGTCCAGCTTTACCTCCATATCAGCTGTTTGGATGATGATTCATCAACCAGCGTCATGTATTTGTTGTTTCTTTGTTGTTTATCTTGTTTATCTTAGCCGACAAAATGGAAGAGAAGGCTGACGAGAGCGGGCTGAACACGGAGGAAGATGAGGATGAGGAGGAAGGGGATCACAAGAGCCGAACTACGCGCTCAGCTTCTCGCATGGAGGCCGAGAAGTACGCGCACATGCACACACACACACACACACACACGTGTACACACATGCATGTAGACACACGCGTACACACACACACCCACCCCTTGGCAGATAACGCCATCTCAACGATCCGATTCCTGGAACCTGGCTATCAACTCCGCACAATTTCCTGTGTTTATTAACCCTGCGTCTGGATGCAAAAACAAGATGTTGATGTGGATGTGGATGTTTGGCGTCCGATAAACGAGGGCCACAGAGGAGTTGGCCTCCGTCGCCATGTTGGCCCCAATGAGGCGGCTCCTGGATGTGGGGGTACAGTAGTTCCGCCTGTAACCGGTTTTTCCCTCCTGTTTACGTTGCTGCTAGAAACAAGCCCAGTAAACCGTCGACGCGCGCCAGTCGGCACAGCGGCGGGAAGGAGGAGGCCCCGGGCAGCACGCCGCGGTGAGTTTGACCCCACCTGCCGGGTTCCACCGGGGGACCCCCTGTTGAGCCCGGGGGCTAAACGCTGGACGCCGCGGGCCTGGCTACTGAGTCCATACCGTTCACCTCTCCTTACCGTTCAGATCAGGGCGAAGGGCGATGGGGCGTTGGGGTGTCTGGGGAGTAGAACAGTTTGCAATCGCTTGAGTGGAAAATAACAACGACGGCTTACCAAGTGATGTTACCCATAAGTATGAGGATAAAATAGAGCTTGAGGGAGGTCCTACATGATTGAGATGTGTTTATTATTGAGCTTCGTAAACGGTATTTTAACGCCATGCATTTAAAAGTTATGGACAGAGAGCGCAGCAGTGGTATTCGTCGGCAAACGATTACTAATCAAACTAAATGATTCCCCCTCTGACTCTGTCTCTCGTCCATCCCCCCCCACAGCGGAACGCGGGGCCAGGCCGCCGGAGCCAAGGGGGCTCGTAAACGCGAGGCCAGCCCCCCTGCGGTGCGCACCCGGGGGGCAGCACCCAAGCCAGAGGAGACCCCCTCCAAGAGATCCAAGCGCTGAGAATAGACCACTGCACTGCATTTTTTTTTTAACCTTTATATTTTTAGTCGTACTTTGTGGGGCGTTTTGTCCTTTTTTTTTTTATTCGCTATGCTATTATTGTAAATATTATTTCACATCCGTGTCAAACGCACACCGTTCGAGAACCAAATGGACACCTGTTATATTTTGCGGATCTTAAAGCCCTGTCTCTTACTGGCATTCTGCACACAAGGCAGTGAGCCGAGGGTTGTGGCGAAGGGTATTGAAGCTCTGGTTAGTATTATACCTTCCCTGTGATGGTTGGGGGGGGGGGGGGCTTTGAGCAGGAATCCTTCTGAATGCCTTCGGCAGCCATACAACCCATATGGCTTCGATCAGGCGTCATCATTTCATCATTTATTCAGTAATGCCCTGCGAAGGAGAGTATTTTTGACCAATCAAGGGCCTTACTTGTAATTGGGTCCGATTTTCAGGCATGGGTGTGAAAGTGTCACTTTGGTTAGCTTTGAGACCTGCTCAAATGTTTAGTTTATTTGATGCAAGTCGATACTTTTTCATTGTTGTGGACATCAAATAATAATTATTCATTCTGTGAATGTAACGGAGACATTTTTCTCCAATTTTTATCATGTTTTATTTTTAATGTTCTCAGTATGAATTCTCGTTTGAATAGCAAAACAGTATTTGCCAACTATATGTGAACACGTTGAGCTCCATACAGTAGCCTACACTCTGGTTCTATGTGATTAAAGTACATTTTTTTAACAGACTGCATGTACTGTACTCTATTGTACGAGTAACCAAGGTCTGAAATGGGTCATTTGTGTGAATGAAGCCAACCTATTTATTTTTACGCAAACGAAATATGAAAAATAAATAAATATATTTTGCTAATGTTTAACCCTATAACGTAGGCTTACTTTACCGCACTACAGTCACAATGTAATGTCTATTGTGTGTCACGTAGTTTTATCTATTACAATTCCTAAATTATGTTCAGTACTATAATGAGAGGCCTATTGAGTATAACGTTATATTTGGTAGGCCTAGCGTGATGTTAACGTGTATCAGAGTATAATTTTCCTGTTGGATGTGCGATCATTCAATGTGTTCATAATCAAACCTTCGAACCAATATCACTGCGGGAAATAGGACATTCCTGCGTATTAAATAATATCTTACTCAAAGAAGAAGAAAACAAAGATAGGCCTACTTGATTGAAGGGACTTGGAGAAGGAGGGGGGCAACATAGTTTGCCATGAAAGTTTTTGATTGGCAATAAATCTGATAATTGCTGATGTTATGAGGGTCGTGCTTAGACACTGATTCTTAGAACCAAATCCAAAAAAAAAATCCAACCATTTTTTATTTATTTTTTTACAATCAATTACCGTACGTGTTTCTGGTTACCGTACCTTCCTGTAGGCTAGCGTGCCGACCATACTTTTCTCCAGTTTATTAAAAAAAATAACATCGGCCTATAGGGCCTATATCCTCAAGTATCACTTTTGTGGTTGGGAGAGTTTGAGCACCCGGCCAACTCAAGAACGATTGGGGTTGACGTCTTGTGACAAAACAAACCTCCTTGGCTATAGCTCGACGCAATCGTGATGGACACGCGCACTGTGGGACCTTCTCCTAATGATACAGTTTAACCGCCAAGCCGAGCGCTCGAGCTCCCGGTGTAGCTCTTGAGCGGGCTGTGGAAAAGACGGTGGGGGGGGGTTGCCTTCATCAGACGAATGGAATGGAAGTACCATTGGGTTTGAGCAGAGGTTGTCCTACAGTGGAGCCGCTTACCATTCGCGGCTGGGTTAAGGGGCGCTCCACGTTGGGAGTGGTCTTTCCTCTACTGGGGATATGGCCAACGAGACTGGCACGGAACATAATGGCCGCCTATTCAGCTGCTTCTCTCACAACACGTAAAAGTTAACAGGTGTTAAACGTCAGAAGGGTTTCAGGCGAGAGGCACCGAAATAGAGACAGGCAGCTGGGAGGAATAGTGGTTTAATGGTTTCTTTTGGTATTTATTTCGCAGTATTGAAATTATTCTGTGGCAGAGACGAGTTTAATATAATATGGTGTAGGCCTATATGTGAAATTGCAGAGCAAAGAAAAATACATAAGACATAAATCTTTAAGATTGTCCGTCTATATCCACCAATCCATATACTCAAAGAGAGAGGATGATATTCCTATACTTACATTGAAAATAATATTAAACTGCATCATCAAAATAACGTATTGTCTATAACCTCCAGTTTTTGCAGGTGCACAAGTTGGATTGAGAACAGAAAAGGTGGAGAAAAGAAGCATTGAGTATTCAATTATTCAATGTTATAATGATAGAAACTCATAGATAGGTGAGCAGAGTAGAAAACCAATTCCAGTCGGGGGAGTTCAACCACAGAAGGTCACCGTCAGACAACCTCAGAGCACTCCTAAATAGTTTTCAGAACCACACTACCTCGTGTGACTTCAAGCGTGTTGGCATTTCACATCTGACATGATACTGACGAAACCCGGATTGTTGTCTGACAGACATTTTCATTCATGCGTGCCCTGAAGTGAGCATCAATCAGGGAACACTTAGATAGCTGGAGTTTGTGGAGAATGGGAGAAAGCTTTTATGATGCGCTTGAGCAACAAATGCATTAGCCAATGTTCCAGAAGAGGTCATTTTTCAGGAGCCGATGAGCAAATATACTATCCATCTCTCTGACTTTGTCTATCTAGCTTTATGTATCTAGCTGTATATATCTGCCTCTATCTATCTACCTGTATCTATCTCCATCCATCTGTCAAATCAATTGGAATGTTTGGGCTTTACACATGTAAACATGCATACACAGCTATGCATGCTCACACACAAATATATATACGTATGTATCCACACATGCATGCCCATACAAACAAACACAAATGCAGATATGCACGCATTCACGCTTGGTTGCACACACACACATGCATGCATAACGCACATGTGCACACAGTCTTGCCGACACTCATACATGCACATACATAGACATGCACATGTGCACACACATGAAGGCCAAATTGCAGGCTCACACACACACACACACACACACACACACACACACACACACACACACACACACACACACACACACACACACACACACACACACACACACACACAATCCAGTCGTGCTCATAGGCTTCCAATGCTTGCTGAGACATTTTGAGCAGCTTCCAAGAAGAGGAAGGATCTACCAATGACCTATCTCTCTCTGTGTCTCGCTCTGTCTCCTCTGTCTTTCTCTCGTCTCCTAGTTCCATTGAGTTTATTGAGTTGTCTCAAGGGTTCTTATTTTTAGTGGTTCATCGCATGCAAGGATAACTCTTCTCCTTAAGCAATGGGAAGAAAAGAGGTGAGGGGGGGGGGGGGGGGGGGGGGGGTCGGAGGATCAACGGTTACTTCGGCAGCTAAAAGCACTTAAATCAGGACCCCCCCCTCCTCTGCCCCATTCAGCTCCACTTTCCACGGTTGCGGTTGATTAAAGGTACTATCACGCTGGAGCTGATAGGCTGGTGAGAAACCCAGACCACGTTTTTGGTGGGGAAACATTTATTGCAAATGACTCTTGTTAATGCCCCCTCCTATATTTCTCCATCTGAACACAATTTGGCAGCGAGTCCTAGAGCACGAGAGGGGGTGGTGGGGGTGTGTTGGGTGGGTGTGTGTGTGTGTGGGGGGGGGGGGCATGCCACGAGCCTCCTGGTGCTCATACCAGCACGCCAAGGTTCAAGACCTGTCATAAACACGGCGGCGGGAAGAGGGGAAACAGGGATGTTACCATGGCGACGGTGGCTCTGTTGCTGCACCCGGCGAGACCTATGGCTGCTCTCAACAACACAGAGTCAAGTCATGAGGTCGCCGGAGCCGAAAGAGGGGTTTCAGGTTTGGTAAAGGGCCAACCAAACCGCGTTGCTGTTGGTAATCTAAAGTGGTGAGCAATTGACTCACAGACGGTGTGAGTTTAAGCTCCGTGCAGACTGCAGGTGTGCTCGATGTAAAGTAGACACTGAAACAGAGAATATTATTTACTGTTGTCACGTAAAATCCCGTTTCTATACGTTTTTACACGATTGATATAGTTACCGGTACTGTGTCTGAGTCTCTGAGACATCTGAGATACACCTTGCGCGTTTCGGATCAGTTATTTTCTCCACCAGCAGAGGGTGACCTTAGCCGCCAAAGCGGCCGCAAATAAAGTAAATTTTGTTGATCTTGATTCTACACAGAAGATTGGCTAAAAAGCTTTTTTTCTTTTTTCCTTTCATTGTGTCAGATTTTAGAATGGATGTTATCAATACAAAAATACTCACCCGTCAAGATTATTATGAAATTCACACTGTTTCGCATCAACCGATAGGCCTATGTTGACAGAACTAAATGTGCTATCAAATGAAAGATATATTATATTAATTTCAATTGAAATGTGCATCCGCGATTTTGTTATGTTAGATGTATGGCCATACAAATGTATTAATGGAATGCAACAACAAATGGAAGGCCAATAAATATTATATATCATTTCACTTGCATATATATGTCGATAATACGCATGCAATGATAATTGTATTTATCCAAACGGTTTCCACTTGCAGCCTCCCTCTGTCTGTGTAGGCTATAACTGTGGGCCCTTATCATAACACCCTGTTTTGGGGTTCTGCTTGACGTCACATTAATAGGACCCGTCGTAGTTCCACACATTCTGAATTGAATTGGTGAATTATTATGGTAGAGTAGCCCATCCTAGACTCCGATTATTATCTAGTATTACATGAAATTGTGGGGCGCAGTAGAAACCTCAAAACATCATTGATAAAGGTGTTAAAAACAGACCAGATACGTCTGTTTCTGAATGTTTGGGGAACGAAATAGCCTATGTGCTATTAAATTGAACTAAATGACCTTTCGATAAAGAGCCTGGATGAGAAGATATCCAGAAGTCTGTGGTTTGTGTTTTGCATGCAGTGGTTATTACCCTCTAAAGGCCCATAGAAATGAAGACGATGACAATATTTAGCTTCGGATGGATTGTCCTCGATTACCGAGGTAGGTTTCGGTTGTAGAAGTGATTGACCATGGACGTTTTCTTCTTCTTTTTCTTGAAAACGACCAAAAGGACAATGTATGAAAGGTCATCCCCTGCTGTGAGCCCTCAATGAAAGAAAATAAATCCCCATTTCTTTCCTTTGTATGGTTTATTTACTTAATGGTGACCACTGTCATGTCATTCATTTACACTAAGGGCACAATATGTCAAAAGTCAACGACCACGTGGTTCTTTAAACAGCCACTAGATGGTAGGCCTATGACATATGCATTAAATATCAGGTTATTCTAATGCTGATAATATGATAATAATAAATAAGAAAATATCACAAAATGTAAAACAAAAACCTAATCAAAACTCTGATCAGGTATTTTAAGATCTGTTTTTTTTGGTGTATTTTTCAGTAGAGATAAATAAGAGAGTCCACCCTCATATAATGTGGTTAATCTTCAATGTTGTTATCCTGAAAACAACAGATCACGTCGAAGGAAGATACTGAATTTATTTATTGGGAACATGTTTCTGTCTTTTGATTATTACAGAGACATGAGAAAATATTATCTTTGTCTGACAATCAATTCAATATTAATATTCACACGTCATGCATAAAAAGCATGAATTTCATAAGCCTATATGTGTACAGTATTCATACAGTAAAGACACGTATTTTAAACATAGCCTATAACATCATGAAGACATTAACGGACTTAGGTGGATAGACTATCATTGCTTTGAACCTATATCTAATGAGTGGAGTCGAGCAAATGCAAATGTGTACAAATGTAATCAATTGAGTAGGCCTGCTTATCAACTAATGCTTTGACTATATGAACGTTGACTATTTTGGACTATCTCTATCTTCAATTATTGACCAAACCTACAGAACAAAGAATGACTACGTTTCTAGAGAGGCATTATAATAATAGGCCTACTAATTATTATTATTATAATAATTGGTATTGATTATAATTAATCAGGATTGTATAGGCCTATTTAAAAATATCAGAATAGCTCACTGTGCGCCTGTCTTAAAGGTAATTTCCCTCACGGGAATGTGGTTTAGTCTTTTTCAGATGTGGATATATAGTGTTGCATTAAAATGTAGGCCTATTTTGTAGACTATATCAGTTGATAATGATAATTAATTACTATCGGCGTAATTAACTCTTTCAAACCAAGCGTCCAGATTTATTTTTAGTAAATTATGGAAGTTTAAAGGCCTCACTGGAACAGCGTGCGCGTTTTGAGTAAACATCCACATCAAACAAGTGCTTAGCCATTCAAATAAATAGTGTCCCTTTGCCCATTCCGCATGCTTTGTATGCCGTAATTATTAAGTAAGGTTACTCGTAGGCTATCACACACCGAAATACAGACATCCAGGTAGGCTATAAAGAGAAATTTGACAAAGGTCACCAACCATCAACTCAAATCAGTGGCGGCCGATGATTATTAACAATAAGGGACACGGCAGACCATTCATATTTCTTGCGTTTGAAAAGTCAACGTCCACCAATGCTCTGTCTGTGGTTGTCAACCCGCTTCAGGTCAACACGTTTGCTATGTTTAAAGCTTTTTACGCACAGCTTACCTGACGACACTCGAGCGGTCACACGATGAGAATAACGACCCGACTCACCAACGTGTGGTGTTTAAATACAGCCCTGATACACACTGATCGCTAATGTTGGTATGCATGCATTGTGTCCATAAATATAACCTTCATATTAGAGTAGAAAAAAAATAGTTCACTTTACATATAGATAGAATATACGATCCAAGTTATTTGAGCGACAAAGGGTTAAGCTCGAAGAAAAAAAAGAGACATTTATTGTCCTGACACGCCAAGAGTGGGACGTCGTTAACAGCGGCCAATCACCGCGCTGCCTTCCTCCGCCCCTAGCCAATAGGACGTACGGAGGGCTCCCTGTCAGTCACAGGTGAGGGTGGATGGTGGAAGTTTGTAAAAAAGGGCTGGAAAGGGGATCGAACCCGCGCTGATGGAAGAGTTATGCGGAGGAGGAACATCGTGCTTTTGGATATGCTGAAACTTTCCGTCACTTCTCCGGGAGGAAAGCAATGAGAATCCTGAAGTGGAAGAACAGGAGCAGCAGTATCAGTCATTCGAGGGAAATACAATGTGGATGAACTGACGTCGTCTTCGTTTAGCGGGACACCAGTTATTCCCTGAAGACGAACTTAAAAGGGGTTTGAAAGATGGCCGTGCGTAGCAATTCATTGATGCCTTTCTCCATCCAAGCCATTTTGAATAAAAAAGAGGACAGTCGTGGACATTTACCCGATTTGGATATGTGTTTCTCAAAGACGTCCTGTTGGAAAATATTCGGGGAAATGAACAGCGGATCTGCGGACTTTCCCTCGGCGTGCAGGCCGAGCAGCGACGGGGGAACCTGCGAGCCGGGCGACAACAAAAGTTACGACTCCGACTCGGGTCTGAGCGACGATAACGACGGTAAGCCGGTGGTGTGTAAGACCGAGACCGAGGTGGACCCCGCCTCAGACCTGCTGGAGGAGAGCCTGCAGGAGGAGACGGACCATGAATCCACCGCCGTGGAGAACGCGAAGGGACTCAGCGACTGTGAGCCCAATGTCTCGGGTAAGCGGAGGAAACGACAAACATTGCGTGAGTGTGTGAGTGTGGACATTTTAATTTATTAATCTCGTTGTAGGCCTACACGTTTAATGTTAACAAATTGTCCATGGTCAGCGTGGTGTATAATTAATGGCCGTTTTAATGCGGGCTGCGTTTCAGATTATTAAGGCATGGGTCCTTCAGGGCCAGACCTATTTGAAATTTGGAATTCATGGTTGTTTGGTGTGCTGTCATTAGGCCTCCATGTTTATATTTAAGATTGAGTTATGGTGAAATTTCGATGAAACATGTCTACCGCTATCCTGCATGTGTATCGCTTTCCTTTTGATTACATTTATGAATTGACTTCTAGTTTTTAGTTTTTATCTATAAAAATGCATTTTCTCAATCCAGATTCCAACAACCTCGACGAGGCGGGAAGCGATCAAAGCGCCGACCAGCCCAAGCAGAGGAAGAAGCGCTCGCGAGCCGCCTTCTCCCACGCACAGGTCTTCGAGCTCGAGCGGCGCTTCAACCACCAGCGCTACCTCTCGGGGCCCGAGAGGGCCGACCTGGCTGCCTCCCTGAAGCTCACCGAGACCCAGGTCAAGATCTGGTTCCAGAACCGCCGCTACAAGACGAAGCGTCGTCAGATGGCCGCCGATTTAATGGCGTCGGCCCCCACGGCGAAGAAAGTGGCGGTTAAGGTGTTGGTCCGGGACGACCAGAGACAGTACAGCCCGGGAGAACTGCTGCGGCCCCCGCTGCTTGCCCTGCAGCCGTCCTACTATTACCCCTACGGCGCGTACTGCCTTCCCGCCTGGACGCTATCCGCGTGCGCTGGGAACCCATAAGGCCCCCCCTTACCACAGAGGGGCCCCTCCTCGTGTATTTATTTTCTCCCGGGAAACCAAAGGAAAAACATTGAAAGAATCCTTGAGAGAAGCGAGTGTCTGAATGGACTTATCAGATCAGAGTCACCAACCGAACTGCCTCACCGTGTTTTGTTGTCGTTGTTGTTGTTGTTGTTGTTGTTGTGTACGACTGAAGATATCACATTTGATGGTTGTTGCAGAATATTCTGTCCTCTGTTGTACGCGCGTGTTCCTACCTCTGCAATGATTGGAAATAGACTGTTTCTATTGGCCCTTCAAATGGCTAATTGTGTTACGTTTTTATCTTTGTTGTGTTTGTAATAACTAAAATATTTCAGCACTTTTGAGCATATAGTGTGGGCATGTACAGTAGGCCTATCAAACATTAAAAGAAAAAATACGAAATGTTTGTTGTATTCGTGTGTGCGACCGGAGAAGGTTTCATTATTAAGAGATACCTATATCTGCTGTCGAGTAGCCTATATGTTTTATTTTGTTATTTAGAGGAAAACTAATATTTTTTCATAGCCATACCAATTGTTATAATTGGAATGCCATTATGTAGGCCTATGTTTTATTTACAAATTTAAAATCCCCCATATTTTTAGGCCTGAATATAAAGAAAATATGAGACTAATTATGGTTTTAAATATTGGCTGCTTTCGATTTAGCAATTCAAAAAGTTGCTTGATGGTTGACGACTGGTCGTATAGTGGTAGTTTTGGGCGCTATATCAACTCTATCCGAAGAGACTATGAGACAATACAGTGTGTTTGGTCCGTGTCCACGTGTATACAAAATAAGATGCAACATTGCTGTGTTTTTTCAATAGGATATCGTATATATTTATCTTGCGTGGGATAAATTAAGTATGAGAATTAAAGTGGTGAATACGTTAAGAAATCGTGGCCACATTATTATATTATTATTGCAAACAATTATAGGTGAAATAACCTGGGTAAAATAAATTCTGACAGAATTTAGGCTACCTTAAATACAATTTAAAATCAGCAGCAGATCTGATGCACTATGACCCAGGAGTCAGGTTGTCATCATGGCCAGGATGAGCTCTCCTCCAAACACTCCTGTCAAACACGATGATTAATTGCTGTACGATCCTGGGACATGGTGAAGTGACGGGTATCTTAGGGTGCACGTCTACACAGGTAGAGGACTATTTGAAGGTCAAGGAGACCCATGTCATGAGGCACTGCATCTGCCTTTGGATCGCTTGACGATTAAGTGTATATTGAACACCAAACCATTTTATTTATATTACTTAGTAAAACTCTTTGTATTCCAGGTGTTTGGTTAACCATGCAGGAAACACAACTAGTCACAGTTGAGCCTTGTGCACGCTTGAGCCTCAACCCACCGTGGATCCAGGAACAAGAGACGGTGCGCAGGTCAAAACAAACGGTTGAGTCAACAACCAAGTTCAAGACTAAACACTTATAACCGATCAGCGTCGAGATACGATGGATGTGACTTTGGATGTCTCGCTCTCAGGTAGGCCTACAGGTGGATCAACACTACTAGCTACTACTACTACTACTACTACTACTACACCTCCCCATCTGGGGAACCTTCGACAAAAAAGCCCCCGGCCCTTTTAACATTGTTAGACCGGACACAATTTTTTATCATAATATTTACTTTTGCAACATACAAACCCCGTCCCTGGAAAGTAACCTGCGAACACCTGTGCAAGACGCATCGACAAAATTGTTTTTTGGAATTAATTTTTGGATTGACTGGCTCTTCACCTCACTCGAGCATCCTCCTTCGATTATGGGACAATGTCATTGATTCTCAGCCCAGAGGAGCTCAGAGAGAACCTTTAAGGATATTGATCACTAGACCGTCCCATGCGCAGTCTACGTGGCGTCCATTTCTTTACCATGCCTGCATAAGATATCTGATCTAGAGGGGGAGACATATACCGGTTGTTTTCCTTCCGATCTCTGTTCTTTGAAATGCAAACACCCACATTGACATGCATTGTACCTTGTTCCAGTTCTATTTGATTATCATATTTTTGAGAAAAGAAATGCATGCATGGTGTAGAAGGCTCAACAAAAAATAATCCCAAATTGGCCAGCATAATCATTCTGCCTGTAGCCTATATATATTTTTTAATAAAATAAATTGGCCTACTGTAAGCAAAGGTCGTTTAGATCTTTTTTTTTTTACGTTTTTAAAGCAAGACTTCATAACTTACTAACGCACACCATCGCGCACCAACCGATTATTACGCATAAAAATTACACTTTTTGGTGCACAGAATGATATTGGCCTAACCACATTCGTTTTCAAACTAAAAACATTTAGCCAAAAATAAAGTCCCCTTCACACACACGCACACGCACACGCACACGCACACGCGCGCACACACACACACACACACACACACACACACACACACACACACACACACACACACACACACACACACACACACACACACACACACACACACACACACACACACATACACAACACGCACAATAATAAACTAATCACGGATCTCAAGGACAGATCAATTGAATGCAAGTGACAATTTTAATGAGACATAATCATGAAAATGTGCTATTTTCTCTGCAAAGACATGTTCCAGTTGTTGTTCTAGATCACGTTACAGTATTAATGATACAAAATTGCCATTAAATACCACATGTTATTTTCCTTTATAGCCTACTGATCGTGCGACTCAATAATCTGTTTGAGTTGACGTACAGCAATGAAAACAAATCTCCAACCTCCGCAGATTGCTGACGCACATAAAGACAAGGAGTGGTTGCTGCAGTCAAAGCCTTATTCACGGTGTAAAAACCAAACAGATGTGTCCAAAAATAACAACTATAGAGGATCTGCCGAGACATTCGGGTTCAGGGAACAACAGCTCATGCCGAGCCTACCAAATCCACACTCGATTGGACTAGATATTTCATTTTCTCCTTGTAGGCTACACGTTGGACGCTTCGCTAAATGAAGAAAGTAGCCCATGATGATCGTGAATAGGCCAGTAAGAATTTGTGTTAGAGAGACTTTTACCATATACCATGCCAACTTTTTCGTATAAATAAGTGTACGAATGTAGATAAAAAAATGTTTTACAGCTTGATTCTTCCTAAACCAACAGTACAATAACCCATGCAATATATATAGGCTATATATATATATATATATATATATATATAAACATAGGCTATTTATTACAACAATATTTATGAAACCAAAATCTTTTTTAAATCAATCAACACCCCTGGACAGCCAACATAGACTCCCAGCGTCAGAGTATGAGTTTTCATTTAAAGGTAGGAAGGCTGTGAGTTATATAGTTATATAGAAAATAAAATCCATATAGTCTCATGCTTCGCTCGAAATTTCGTTTTTGATTAATAAAAAGAGCTATCAAATTAAATTGATAGCTCAGCCTTTGCTTTGATTTTTTTTTGTATTTGTTATTCCCGAATTTCCCACATTGGATCGTATTTAAGTCAAGGCCTACACATCACTTTTTCATGGTCCATTAAAGATGTTGAATAGGATGTTAAAACCTTTAGAATATGAAATAAATAATTTATCACATTCTATAGGCGGTGCTGCTAATCAAAGAGTCGAATATAAGATAACAAAGATTTGAGGTTGTCATGGTCAAAATGCTTACCTGGTCCACACAAAGTTTAAGTTAGTCACACCATTACTTTCGAACTTTGTGTACAGTTGAGAAGCTGTCCATCACCCTCATGTGCATTCTGGAAAATCGAAACCGGACATTCATCCTCACCTCAGAGTGGCCCAGGTGCGAATTCTTCCCCCCATCGGGTGTTTGCGTCCCTTTCAATAAAAGGTGTTTGAAAGACAAGAACGTGGATGGATGCATATTTATTTTGCAATTTTTGTTTGTCATGCGTTCTTCTGTCATCCTAAAACGATTTTCGTTTTCAAAATGACAGCGTAGCTTATATAAATAAATGACATGCCTGCGGGATAAAATGTTTACTTTCTGGCCTATATAGGCCTACCTGTTTTTTAAGTGATTTATTATTTACCATAATACTTTGTAGCGTGGTCTGATTAATGCAGAACGTGCAAGCAGTGGGAGGATCCCCCCTCCAGAATAGCTTTTTAAACGTAAAGTGTTTTCATGTGCCATGAAAATCGCTTCAAATAAAATGTAGGCCTACCCTTTTATTAACGATTTAAGGCCCAATATTTATATTATTATTATTGTAGGACCAATACCGTAACACCAAAAAACATGTCTATATAAATATATATATATAAATATAGGCTATGTATAGGCTATTTGATTCAAATATTTTAGCCAGTATTCTTGGATGGAATTTTTTTTTGATTTTTGCAATTTTTGCTATTGGAAAAAAAAGGCTTTATATATATTCATAACTCTTTTCAGAACAGTTTTTATCATGCGTAAGGGCATAGTTCAATCTTCTAAAGCCTAAATTGTTATCAATAGCCATTTAACTGAGCGTTCCGTTTGTAGGCCCATGTGCTGCATAATAAAATAAAAACACAAAGACCTACATCCAGAAATATGATTTAGGCCTACCGTATGTATGCCTCTGAATAAATAAATGTATCAACCAGATATGAAATTAATTGATTTCAGAACATTTAACTTTTGAGTTGTGTTCAATTTGGCTGTAGGTCAAAGGTTATAATTGGGTAAAACTGACCAACCCCGAGTGACTAGTCAACAATGGACTCCCTCAAACATGCTTTTTTTGCTTTACCGTTGTGTGGTGTGTGTGTGTGTGTGTGTGTGTGTGTGTGTGTGTGTGTGTGTGTGTGTGTGTGTGTGTGTGTGTGTGTGTGTGTGTGTGTGTGTGTGTGTGTGTAAACCTATTGTGTGCGTGCGTGCATCTGTGTGATCACGATCATGTTTTTTAGGAATGTGTGATTAGGCTATATTTAATGTTATACACATGCCTATATTGTCATAACGATACAATAAATATATTAAACATGTGTTTTTTAAAGATATATATGGGTTCAATATTTTACTGGATGAAGAAATATAAAGGCTAAGGCAGCTCTGTCATTCGGGCATCTCTCGATGATCTCTCGCCTCCCTCCTTTATTTCAACTTTGACCCTGCTACCATGGCGACGAGAACGCGTCATACCCAGGACGCATCCACAAAGCATTTATTTGCCGACTGCTGATATACGCGTTTCAAACACAAACGGGCGAGTGAAAATGCAAACAAAAAATGACCCACTAAATTTAAATATCTGTTTTTCTGAGTAACACTTGGGAACAGCACACATAAGAAATATAAATAGTAATATAGGAATCCTTTCCTACGACGTATAGTGGTTGAAGCCAGCACATTCAAAATGGCGGCCAGTCTGCTCCACAGCGAATATTTAATACACTTGGTCAACTAGATAAAATCAACTACCAGTGACTTCTTGGTTTGAATTAATTCGTTTTATTTGTCAACACAAATAGTGTACTATTGCAAATTATTGTTTTCGACATGTCGGACTCTGAGGAAGAAAGTCAAGATCGACAACTGAAGTTTGTAGTGATCGGAGACGGCGCATCAGGCAAGGTAAGGGCACCGTGTATCATTGTACTGAAGGGATAAACTATATTAAGCTCCCTGGTGCGAGTATTGCTGACGAAAAGTGTCATGTGCTTGAGTGACACTGTTGTTGTACTCATCGTATGCACACTGCATGCATACATAGCGTGTTGTTGTGAAGTCTCGGTCGCCATGGCTACCCTGCTAACGCTATCCTTCGCCGCTGAGTCTTGGAGCATATATGCACAGCTATTATGTTGGCAATAACGGTGATGCCAGCAATGCCAACATAGATGTGTCGTTGGTAAGGAATGGACTCGGACCTGCTTACATGCGTGATCATAATGGGCTATGTTGATCTTCGTGCATGAGTGGATCCCATGTCGTTCCATCCATACAGTAAGGCCTGTATGTTTTTAGTGTGTTCGACATCTTCAGAATGTGAATGCAGCAACATAAAATGCCTATATTTTGGTGATCAGAGATCGTAGCCGGCATATTTTTTTACATTTGGCCCCAGGTTTTTTGTGAATGGTATTACATCTACCTTGTGGTTTGGAAAACAATACCTATACATATATTTTGAATCATTGAGGGTATAATGGTGATTATGTGTTGGTATTACAGCAGTGTTAATATAATTGTATTATGGCATTATATCACACATTTAAACATACTTTAAAATGTAAAATTGAATGCCTACAAATTGTATTATGTTGAGTAGAGAACAGTAGATTTATTGATCATTCATAATTATTCTTGCGTTTCCTTTTCAGTGCACTGCTGTTTGTACTTTATCCACCAACCAGATGACAAATGTTAGCCAAATGGTCTCCATCTGGCACCTTAACATATTGACAACCTCATAATTGATAACAAGGGCACCATAAATAACATAACTTTATGCACAGGCCAATTTGTTGGCCCGCATATTCCATATGTGCACTGATTATGTTAAGGTAATTCTCGTCAGAGCGTACTCCATTTTACACAGCTCACCTCTGGTGTCAATATAGCACAGCAAAACTGAAGAAGCTACAGGTAGCTAGCATATAATGATGCGTTTAGGATCGTCCTTAAGCTTCCAAGATGAACAAGTGCAAGCTCTTTGTTTGTGACTAGTAATGTTGTCCCCTCCTTACATGCTGTGTTGAGGAACTTTGTGTACACATTTATGTGTCGACTTCTAGTTACAAAACAAATGCATTTAATAATTGCACTCACTGACACTAAACAGAGTGATGCAAGGTACTCCTCTGGGTTGTGGAATCTATGCTTGCATGTATTTTAATCTATGTTGACCGTGTATTTCTATTGTCTTTTATATGGAACTTTGAGTTTGGAATAAAGTATTCATTCACTCATTCATAACTTTACAAAATTGTAGAATCAAACTTTTGCAGAAGTAGATAGGCAAATCAGAGTACATTTATTTAGTAGGTCTTCCTAAAAAAACAAAAAAACAGTGCAAAATAATTAAAAGAATTCGGTTCTTTACAGTTGGTTGTAGGTTTTAAAAGTTTGAATAAATTCTCTAAATAACTTATTGTGCATATTATTATCCGAATGATAAAAAAAAGTGACGGAACACAGCCAGAGTTAGCTTTGAGCGGCTTGTGTAGCTTGTGTCTATTACTGGGGACCCTCTTGTCTCCTATAGCTAGCCCTGGACACCTCTGTTTTGGGACCAGGGCAACATGTGAGAAAACATTCACTGGCCCGACCCCATCGGAAAACAACGCACGGCGTCTTCTATAGTGAGAGTAGGAATCACAAGTGGGAAATGAGTTAGGCTACATGACAAGACCTCTCCTCGTAGAGTGGGATATTTGAAAAAGGAGCCTACACTCCAAATATTCTCTCTATGCATGAGCTCTCTCCCTCTCTTCATGATGTGTGTTCATACCCCGATACATGCAGAGATATCTTTAGGGGGGCAACCCCTCTGCCGAAGTGGACGCAAACACAACAGGTGTACGGTGCTCCTTGGTTGGTTGGTACTCTGATCAAGAGGGTCAGAGGCCTATCCCCACTGCTATCAGGCACCCGTCTTTATAAAAGTTCACGTTTGAGATGTTCTGCAACACATTGGACACCTTTTGAAAACTTACTACGATATTGTTATTTGGTCAAGAGTGGCGTCTCACACAACAGATAAGAATCGCAGAATGGACAGATGCTAGATTTACTATAAGCCCCGCACAGCCCAGGCCTCGCTCGCACTTGATGTCCTTATTAATGAACATTTGTGTAATGAGCAACACAACAATGATGGGAAGAAGGATGCCTTTACCTTTTTATTATTGTAAGTATCTGGGTATACTCTTTTTTTTCAACATCTCTTCTCCAAGCTAATCTCTCCTTCCTCTGGGAGAAAGGAAAGCAAGGCATCAGTGATGGCAAGGCGCAATGAGTAAAAAAAATGAATGTTCTCATTCTGGAAAGTTGAGATTTTCTTTAGGGTAGGGGGGCCGGACGGACGCTGGGGGAGGGGGGGTGGGATGCCGGGTGTCCAGAACACACACACCACTCAGTTCCCAGTTGATCCGCTACATTAATAACCCTCCTCAACTCTGGGCTGCCAGGTGTCAGCTCGTCACTGTCTCAATGACTTACCTGCTTGTCTGTTCTGGGCAGAAAAACGGGAGCCCTGACCCCCATTTTGAGCTACCACCAGTGACTGACATCTTGAATGCTATCCCCCCCCCCCCCCCTATTAATGTCAATTTGCTCAGCAAATTGCAATCGGATCAGTTTTTCTTGGACTCGTTCTCTGCTGGTATTTTTGCTCGTGGGTAGTTGCCCATTCAGAAATCTAGACGGATGTGTGAAGGCTTGTCCACCTTAGCGGGGTGTTTTTTTTAATCGTTGGTCCACAGTATGGCAAGGCTCTTGAGGCGTCGGGCCTAAGCCTGCACAAAGGTCTATTTTTCAAACATGGGTTTTTAACGTCAGCGACTGTTTTGTTTCTGAAAAGTCGCTGTTCCCTCACAACAAGAGAAAACTGAAAACTATGGCGGCTCATTCTTTGACCCAAGCTGTTCGCCGTACCCCAACCCTTGTACTTGGTGGGGACCTCATCTCATTGCTATCTCAGTCGGGGAACAATGGTGTTGTCCTAACCTGTCGCTAATGGCAAAGGATCAAACTATAAATGTTTGAACACACTGTGAGAACGCTCCACCTCAGTGTATGCTTTTTTCCCCCTGGCGTCGCACCCCCCACCCCCCCCACCTCCTCCCCCCACACTCCCACTCCCGTTTCCCGGCACTGGTATCATTTGTGACCCTGTGCTGTCCTCCGCTGGAGTGTCGGGGATTACGCCAGCTTTTACATTCAATGCTGAGTTCCAATTGTATGGCTGGGGAGAGAAAACCCGAGGACCGGGGAGAGGCGAGGAGAGCCAAGCTACTGGAATGCCAAGACAAATGGCCGACGAGGCCAGCGGGAGCATGTGGAATGAATTTCTGCTGTCCGTGCTGGTTACCCCTGTGTTGTCGGTGATTGTTAGGGCTACTTAAATGGAAGATTTCACCCCCCCACCCCCTTGTTGCGTCACTCACCTCCAGCAATTTTTCAATCGGGCCCGAGCCTGCGATACTGACCCTGCACGCGGATTTGTTTAAAATCCTCACAGTGTTGTCATACTTCAAAAGGGCATCAGGTGGAGGCTTTCAGTACTGCGCTTCTAAGGCCGGATCCCCAGACACAGCAAAACGTCTGGGGCGTGGTCCTTTTTGTCTCCATCATTTGTTTACTTCTTTTGTTTAAAGTCTGCATACAATTAAGTGACGTTGTCAAAACGGCACAAGAAATGTGTTTCTGATCCTGACGCTTGATTCAAAAAAACGTCTATTCATATCCATCTTTATTCAACCATCGACAGTAGGTTGTATCATTGTGCTTCAGTGTTTGTTGTTTTGCCTTAAACACTATGTAACTTACAGGCATACAAACACTGAATGTTTATTGCATTTAATCAGACCCTTCTGGTTATAGCTGGAGCCCTCTCATGACTTGTGAGGCGGATCATTGGCCGTCCAGCCCCGAGTGGTCCCACTGTGGACTCTGAAACCAGAAGTTCTGCTGCTAGATCTTCTTCGGGATATTAGAGAGCGCCAAGTCGCACGTTGACAGCAGTAAAACTCCCCGCCTCGTGACGACCCCGTTGCTAGTCGCGCCGCCGCCTCTCTCTGCGGTTGTTTATGGAAGCGTGCTGCTCTAAAGATAGCCAGGGAGAAGACACCCAGCCCTCGTCATCCTCATCTGTCAGGGTGAATTATACCTGCGCTGTCAGGTCTGTACAGTGGATTCCCATGGCTCCCAGCGAGGGGCCCCCTGAAAAAAGGAAAAAATACCTCCTCCTCCTCCTCCTCCTTCCTCCTCCTGCTCCCAAAACATAACAGCGACATGGCAGTGATTGAGTCGTCGTAATCCGTCGCAATTACCGTGTCTGCAGTCTGGAGACATGACGAATCCTCGCGCATGTTATTCTCATTCGGCGTTGCAGTGTGTTTTCCTCCAACAGGGCTCTTTGAGACGGGTCAGTAGAACATCGGTCTATCGCCGATCCGGTTCTTTTCTTAAATCCGTAATACATCGGCAGGTTCAGAGCCGAATATGGAATCGTTTCATGATTTTATGAAGAATGGTTTGATGAGGTTTATGAAGAGGCTAAAGCAATTTCTCGGAATAAATGTTTTTATTTGTTGGTCCTGCATTTATCAAAAAGTCATCCTACCCATTACTGAAATAATTCCACTAAAATAAAATGATTAGGAATTGCGTAATGGAAAATTATACAGTGTGTGTGTGTGTGTGTGTGTGTGTGTGTGTGTGTGTGTGTGTGTGTGTGTGTGTGTGTGTGTGTGTGTGTGTGTGTGTGTGTGTGTGTGTGTGTGTGTGTGTGTGTGTGTGTGTGTCAATACAATTAAAAAGAAAACGGTGGATCCCTTATCTTGACTTTCATTTTTTGTCTCTCTCTCTTTCTCCTCTGTGTCTCTCCCTCCTTTGTCTTCTTGTCTGTGTCTCTGTGTCTCTCTCTCAGACGTCACTGGCCACCAGGTTTGCTCAGGAGGCGTTTGGGAAGCAGTACAAACAGACCATCGGCCTGGACTTCTTCCTCAAGAGAATAACTCTTCCAGGTGAGACGGTGCATGCAAATGATTAAAACTAACTGGAGCCAAAGTGCCGCTCAAGCATTGTATTTCAATATATATTCTTTTGAGTTTATGATTTGTTTTTTTCAAGTGCCAGTGGTTTAAGTCAAACTTGTATTCTAACCTTCCAGCCACATCTGATATTCTAGCCATATTTTGCGATGCTATTTCTTGCATTTTGCTGAACTGAGAGATGTGGTTCCTCAGGTACAATGAAGACCCTTGAATTTGTAGTAAAAGTAGTTGTCCCCTGTGTGAATGGGACAGGTCTGTCAGATCCCAGAGGCTCACACTAAAACCTTCCTCACTCCAGAGCAAATAATACTCTCTGGTCTTTCCCCCATCCAATTGACAGCTTATGTCCAAACGTCAGCATGTCACGTGTCACGGTCCTAGTTTTGTGGAGGCCGGGGGTAACTACATTTCAGTGTTTTTATATTCATATCATGGATCCACTGACCTTTGAACCACATAAAACATACAAGGCAGGTATTTATTTATGTTTATCCCACGGACATAAAGTGAAGCTCTGTATCCCCCCCCCCCCCTTTTTAGATCTGTAAAATAAATGTTTATTGACTAATGCTATATTTAGCGCAAACCACTCGCCCTTCGACTTCCTATACTGTAAGAAAATGGGGGATTTTCATGTAGCTTAAAAAAATGGGCCCTTCTACAACGATGCCAAAAAGTGTAAGCTACAGAAATTCGTAGAGTGCCTTCATTCTTCTATTACTAATAAAACACCATTAAGCAGAAGGGCAAATGAAGTGCTAAAAAAGTAAAGGTTATGCTGATTCGCGACTTGGCCATGGTATTCTGTTTTGACGTTGTTTCAGTTTCAGCCTCCGGGCCTTATGAGATCTGCAAAAATGTTGCGGTGGTGGAGTCGAAACGACAACGGCCGGCTGTACAGACTGGACTTTTACTTTTAATGAAGGGGGGAAAAAAAAAGCTTAAGGAATAATGTTTAATAGCAGAGCTTGTGCATTTTCGGGGGATTTCTAAGATGTGTTTGCTTATCTTTGCTACGTGTAGGTGTAACGTCTGTTATTGTTATTTTCTTTATTTTTTTACAATCAGCCCACCTCTGAATCATTGTTGCTACAGCAGCAGCCGGGGGTTTGGGGGTGAGTGGTGGAGGTTCGAGGGGAGGGGTTGTTAAATGGTCCATTTTGTAGGGAATGGGGTGTTGATGAGCTGATGAAGAAGAGGGGCTCTGCTGGCCGGGTGGTCCAGGGGGCTCATCTAGCAGGACCCCGACTCCCTCTGCCTCATATTAGAGAGGTTGTGTGGGTCTCTGTGGGGCAATACGAGTCTAACCGCGACTGGGCCCACTGTAGCCTATAGGCAGCCTTAACCCCCGCCCCCCCCCCTGCCGCCTCGCACCATGAAGGCCTGGCTTGTCAAACTTAATGTACATGTATTTCTTTCCAGCAAGGGGAGAGGCAAGGCCTACCAGCAAACAGCCTTCTGTGTGTGTGTGTGTGTGTGTGTGTGTGTGTGTGTGTGTGTGTGTGTGTGTGTGTGTGTGTGTGTGTGTGTGTGTGTGTGTGTGTGTGTGTGTGTGTGTGTGTGTGTGTGTGTGTGTGCTTGCTTGCTTGCACTGTTCAGAACAATACCCCATCCAGATGTGTCCGCTAGAGGTCACGCTACGGGTAGGCTGACCGCCGCTAGAAGTGCACGTTGACTTCACGCGAGCGTCGGTCTTTGAACCGCCTCTAACGGATTAAATGGTTTTTCCTTTTGTCCATCGCAATACAATTTTTAATACATCCCCGTGATGGTGCGCCGAGAGGCAGAGAAAGTCGCCTGGCAACGTGCTGGCTCACTACTCAAGTGTCCTTGACCAAGGTGGCTGAACTCGGCCTGTGTGTGTCTGCGTGACAAAGAGGGAAAGAGAAAGAGCAAGCCTTTGAGATCGACCCCGTGACCCACCGTGGCACCGGGTGTACGTTTATAACCTCAGGAGGGAGAGCGAGCGAGCAAAGAGGCAGAGGCTATTTTCTGCGCAAACCTCCGTGTGGCTTCATCCTGACACTGTATAGTCTGGAGGTAGCCACTGTGAAGCGCCCCTTGCGGTACCTCCCCTCTGGGCCCCTGAAGAGGAGCGGGCCCCCTCGAGGGCCCACGCAGACCATCCGTGTCCATAGTCCACGCACTGCTGCCCCTGGCCCCCCCAGCCTCCAGCAGGACCCTCCCGGCACCGAGCGGCAGAACCCTGCACTGGCCGCTTACCCTCACTCTCTCTCTCCTCGTCTGTCTTTCTCTCTCCTGCTCCTCACTCTCTCTCTCTCTCTCCTCGTCTCTCTTTCTCTCTCCTGCTCCTCACTCTCTCTCTCTCCTCGTCTCTCTTTCTCTCTCCTGCTCCTCACTCTCTCTCTCTCTCCTCGTCTCTCTTTCTCTCTCCTGCTCCTCACTCTCTCTCTCTCTCTCCTCGTCTCTCTTTCTCTCTCCTGCTCCTCACTCTCTCTCTCTCTCTCCTCGTCTGTCTTTCTCTCTCCTGCTCCTCACTCTCTCTCTCTCTCTCTCTCTCTCTCCTCGTCTCTCTTTCTCTCTCCTGCTCCTCACTCTCTCTCTCTCCTCGTCTCTCTTTCTCTCTCCTGCTCCTCACTCTCTCTCTCTCCTCATCTCTCTTCCTCTCTCCCCTCTCCTATTTCTCGCTCCCTCCTCACTCATTCTCCCCGTGCTCTTCCTCTCTCCATCCTCACTGACCTCTCCCCCTCCTCTCTCCCTCTTTACTCTCTCTCCCCTGGCTCTCTCTCTCTCCCCCTCTCTCTCTCCACCCTTCTCTCCGTCCTTCGCCGTCTCCTTCCTCTCCACCTTCTTTCTCACCCACCCTTTGCGTCCCTCTTCGCCTCTCTACCTCTCCAGTCGTTCTCTCTCCCGCTCCTCTCCTCTCTCTATCTCTGTCCTTCTCTCTCGCCCTGCTTTTTCGCTCTGTCCTTCCAACCTCCTCTGCATCTCTCTCCATCTCTCCCCCCCTCTCTCCTTCTCTCTAAACCCTCATTCTTTCTCTTTCCTCTTTTCTTTTAGTTTTTTCCACCCTATATTTTTTCCAGAGGAAGGAGATATTTATTAGGGCATTTTTCTTGGTGCCTTTCTCTCTGTCTTTCTCTCTTTCTTCCCTCTCTCTCTTGCACTCTCACTTAAACTCTAACTTTTAACCCGGTCTTTCCACAGAATCGGGACAGGCGACCTCTTTTCCCGATATTTTTCTGTTTTAATTATTGCTATTTTCCTTAACAGCACATAATTCTCCTCACTTTCCTCAGCTTGGCAGGAAACCTGTTCTTACGGCTCTTCCCAGGCTAATAAGCGCGTTTTTTCTTATTTTTCTTCTTTTCTTCTTTTTCTTCTTTTCTTCTTTGTGGTACTATTGCAAACGTTTAAATTAGAGGGTGAGAGTACCTATCCACTCACCCCCCCTCCCTCACCCCCTCTCTCAAGTATCCCCCGGCGGGATATTCTTGGATGCGAGGCCCGGGTGTTCTGCCAGACGGGAGCGGTCGGCATGAAAGATTAATCTGAGATTTATTGTTTCCAATACGCACGCGGACAAACGCGCACGGTCCCTCACGGAGGTCCCTTCGCCCAAATCATAGGCTGCACTTTCCCCCGGACGCTTGAGTTCCTCCTGCAGAAGTAATGAGCCGCGTGTTCGAAACCCGCAGGAGACATCGTGACGAATGGCACCACAATCAAGCATTAGTTGATTAGGAAACGCCGGGCTTGTAACACACACAGCTACACACAAACATCATTAGGAAAAGGACCACTCAAGGGAAAGAAATGCGATGTGTAATTCTTTGAGGTCTACTTAATTCATTTTGATGACTTTTTTTTCTCTCTCT